>NC_071997.2:14144457-14447487 GCF_028885655.2 Pongo abelii | reverse complement strand
ATTCCATTCCATTCCACGTTCCATCCCACATTCCATTGCGCGTTCAATTCCACGTTCCATTCCACAGTCCATACCACGTTCCATTCCATTCCATTCCATCTTCCACTCCGTTCCATTCCACGTTCCATTCCACATTCCATTCCATTCCATTCCACTTTCCTTTCAACATTCCATTCCAGATACCATTGCACATTCCATTCCACGTTCCATTCCATTCCAT
Organism: Pongo abelii; assembly: GCF_028885655.2. Lineage (NCBI taxonomy): Eukaryota > Metazoa > Chordata > Mammalia > Primates > Hominidae > Pongo > Pongo abelii. The sequence goes on along the minus strand of NC_071997.2, from coordinate 14,447,267 downwards.
TCCAGGTTCCATTTCACTTTACATTCCATTCCACGTAGCATTTCACATTCCATTCCACATTACACTCCATTCCATTCCAAGTGCCACTCCACATTCCATTCCACATTCCATTCCATATTCCATTCCATTCCATTCCACATTCCATTCCATTGCATTCCACATTCCTTTACATTCCATTCCAGATTCCATTCCGCATTCCATTCCATTCCATTCCACATTCCATTCAATGTTAAATTCCACGGTCCATTCCATTCCATTCAAAGATCTATTCCACCTTCCATTCCACTTTCCATTCCATGTTCCATTCCACTCAATTCCACATTGCCTTGCATTCCATTCCACATTCCCTTCCACATTCCATTCCACATTCCATTAGAATCCATTGCACATTCCATTTCACATGCCATTTCACAGTCCATTCCACATTCCATTAAACGTTCAATTCCATTCCATTCCACGTTCCATTACATTCCATTCCACGTTCCTATCCATTCCACATTCCATTACACATTGCCTTGCATTCCATTCTGCATTCCATGCCACATTCCATTACACATTCCATTTCAATCCATTCCATATTCCATTTCACGTTCCATTCCACAGTCCATTCCACATTCCATTAAACGTTGCATTCCATTCCATTCCACGTTTCACTCCAGTTTACATTCCTTTCAATTCCACGTTCCATTCCCCTTTCCGTTGCACATTCCATTCCAAGATGCATTCTACTTTCCATTCCACGTTCCATGCCATGTACTATTCGAAGTTCCATTCCATTCCATCCCACGTTACCTTCAACATTGCATTCCATCCCATTCCACATTCCATTCCATTCCATTCCATTCCATGTTCCATTTCACATTCCATTCCACATTCAATTCTACAATCCATTCCGTTCCATTCCATTCCATTCAACATTCCATTCCACCTTCCATTCCACATTCCATTCCGTTCCATTCCACATTCCATTCCACATGCCTTTCCACATTCCACTCCATTCCACTCCATTCCACATTCCATTTCACACACCATTCCACTTTCCATTCCATTCTATTCCACATTCCATTCCACATTCCATTCCACATTAAATTCAATTCCATTCCACGTTTCATTCCACATTCCATGCCACATTACATTTCATTCCTTTCCAGTTTCCATTCCACTATCCATTCCATTCGATTCCACGTGCAATTCCACGTTCCATTCCACTTTCCATTCCACTTTCCATTCCTTTACATTAAACGTTCCATTCGACATTCCATTGCACTATCCATTCCACGTTCCATTTCATTGCATTCCACGTTCCATTCCACATTCCATTTTACTTTACATTCCAAGTTCCATTCCACATTACTTTCCACGTTCCATTCCAATTTCCATTCCACTCCATTCCGTGTTCCATTCCACATTCCATTGCACATTCCACTCCACCTTCCATTCCACATTCCATTCCATGTTCCATTCCACATTCCATTCCATGATCCATTCCATTCCATTACACGTTCCATTCCACATTCTATTCCATTGAATTCCAAGATAGATTCCACATTCCATTCCACGTTCCATTCCAGATTCCATTCCAAATTCTCTTCCACTTTCCGTTCCATATTGCATTCCACATTCCCTCTCACATTCCATTCCGTTCCATTCCAGTTTCCATTCCACATTCCATTGCATTCCATTCCACATTCCATTGCACATTCCACTCCACCTTCCATTCCACATTCCATTCCATGTTCCATTCCACATTCCATTCCATGATCCATTCCATTCCATTACACGTTCCATTCCACATTCTATTCCATTGAATTCCAAGATCCATTCCACATTCCATTCCACGTTCCATTCCAGATTCCATTCCAAATTCTCTTCCACTTTCGGTTCCATATTGCATTCCACATTCCCTCTCACATTCCATTCCTTTCCATTCCAGTTTCCATTCCACATTCCATTGCATTCCATTCCACAACCCCTACCACATTGCATTCCATATTCCATAACAGTACATTCCACATTCCATACTGCATTCCATTCCATTCCATTCCACCTTCCATTCCATTACATTTAACATTCCATTCCACTTCACATTCCATTCCACATTCAATTACACGTCCCATTCCAATCCATTCCACGTTCCATTCTACGTTACATTAGAGGTTCCATTACACGATCCATTCCACGTTCCATCCCATTCCATTCCACGTTACATTTAATATTCCACTCCATTCCTTTCCGTGGAACGGAAAGTGGAATACAATGTGGAATGGAATGGAATAGAATGTGGAAAGGAATGGGATGGAATATAGAATGAAATCGAATGTGGAATGGATTCCATTCCATTTCACATTCCTTCCACACTCCATTCCACATTCCTTTCCACACTCCATTCCGTGGAATTGTATGGAATATGGAATGGAATAGAATGCAATGGAATGTGGAATGGAATGTGGAATGGAATGCAATGGAATGAGGAATTGAAAGTAGAATGGAATGGAATGGAACGTGGAAAGGAATGTGGAATGGAATGGAAAGGAATGTGGAATGCAACATGTAATGGAATGGAGTGTGGAATAGAATGTGGAATGGAATGGAATGGAATGGAATGCAATGCAAAGTGGAATGGAATGGAATGGAATGTGGAATGGAAGGGAATGGAATGTGGAATGGATTAGAAAGGAATATGGAATGTGGAATGCAATGGAAAGAATGGGGAATGGAATGAGGAATGGAATGGAATGGAAAGTGGTACGGAATTTGTAATAGAATGGAATGGAATATGTAATGGAAAGGAATGTGTAGTAGAATGGAATAGGATGAGGAATTGATTGGATTGGAGTGTGGAACGGAACGTGGAATGGAATGTGGAATATAAATGAATGGAATGTGGAATGGCCTGTGGAATGGAATGGAATGCAATGTAGAATGGATCGTGGAATGGAATGTGGAACGGAAGGTGGAATGGAACGTGGTATGTTATGGAATGTGGAATGGAATTGAATGCAATGAAATGGAATGTGGAATGGAATGGAAAGGAATGCGCAGTGTAATGGAATAGAATGTGGAATGCAATGGAATGGAATGTGGAATGGAATGTGGAATGGAACACGGAATGGAATGGAAAGGAAGGTGTAATTCAATGGAATGGAATCTGGAATGGAACTTGGAATGGAATGGAATTGAATGGAATGGAACGTGGAATGGAATGGAATGGAATGTGGAATGGAATGGAATGTGTAATGGAATGGAACAGAACGTGGAATGCAACGTGGAATGCAATGCAATGGAATGTGAAATTGAATGGAATGGAATGTGGAATGGAATACAAAGTGCAGTTGAATGGAATGGAATGTTAAAGGGAACATGGAATGGAATGGAATGGAATGTAGAATGGAATGTGGAATGGAGTTGAATGGAATGTGTAATGGAATGGAAAGGAATGTGGAATGGAATGGAATAGAATGGAATGTTGAATGGAATGCGGAGTGGAAAGTAGTGGAATGTGGAATGAAATGTGGATCGGAATGGAATGTGGAATGGAGTGGAATGGAAAGGAAAGGAATGTATAGTGGAATGGACTGTGGAATGGAATGGAATGAAATTTAATACAGATTGGAATTGAATGGAATGGAATGGAATGTGGAATGTAATGTGGAATTTAATCGAATCAAATGAGGAATGGAATGTGATACGGAATGGAATGGAACGGAATGGAATGGAATGAGGAATGGAGTGCAATGGAATGGAATGGAATGTGAAATGGAACTTAAAATGGAAAGCAATTGATTGTGGAATGGAATGGAATGGAATGGAATGTAGAATGGAGTGGAATGGAATGGACTGGAACTTGGAGTGGAATGGAATGGAAAGAAAAATGCAATGTGGAATGCAATGGAATGGAATGGAATGGAATGTGAAATGGAATGTGGAATGCAATGGTATGGAATGGAATTGAATCTTGAATGGAAGGTGGAATGAAATGGAATGGAATGTGGAATGGAATGTGGAATGGAATGTGGAATGGAGTGGAATGGAATGTGGAATGGAATGGAATGGAACATGGAATGGAATGGAATGGAACGTGGAATGGAATGCGGAAAGGAATTTGCAATGGAATGCAATGAGTAATGGAATGGGATGGAATGTGGAATGGAATGTGGAATGGAATGGAATGGAATGGAATATGGAATGGAATGTTGAATGGAATGGAATGGTATGGAATGTGGACTCGTATGGAATTCAATGGAGTGGACTGCGGAATGAAATGGAATGGAATGTGAAATGGCATCGAATGGAATATGGAATGGAACGTGGAATGGAATGGAATGGAATCTGGAATGGAATGTGGAATGGAATGGAATGCAATGTCCAAGGGAATGTGGAATGGAATGGAATGTGAAATGGAATGGAATGGCATGGAATGTAGAATGGAATGTGCAATGGAATGGCATGGAATGTGGAAAGGAATGGAATTGAATGTGGAATGGAATGGAATAGGATGTGGAATGGAATGTGGAATTGAATGTGCAATGTAATGGAATAGGATGTGGAATGGAATGTGGAATGGAATGGAATGAAATGTGGAATTGAATGGAATTCGGAATGGAATGGAATGGAATGTGGAATGGAATAGAATGGAATGTGGAAGGGAATGGAATTGAATGTGAAATCGAATGGAATGGAAAGTGGAATGGAACATGGAATGGAACGCGAAATGGAATATGCAATGGAATGTGGAATGGAATGGAATGGAATGTGGAATGGTATGCGGAATGGAATGAAATGGAATGGAATGTGAAACGGAATGGAATGGAATGTGGAATACAATAGAAAGGAATCTGGAATGGAATGTGGAATGGAATGGAATGTAGAATGGATAGGAATGTGGAAAGGAATGGAAGGGAATGGGGAACGGAATGGAATGGAATGTGGAATGGGATGTGGAATGGAAGGAAATGGAAAGTGGAATGGAATAAGATAGAATGTGGAATGGAATGTGTACTGGAATGTAGAATGAAAGGAATGGAAAGTGGAATGGAAGGGAATGGAATGTGGAATTCAATGGAATGGAATATGGAATGGAATGTGGAATGGATTGAGGAATGGAAAGTGGAAAGTAACGTTGAGTGGAACGTGGAAAGGAACTTGTAATGCAATGTGGAAAGGAACGTGGAATGGAACATGGAATGGAATGTGAAATAGAATTTGGAATGGAATGTGGAATGCAATCTAATGGAATGGAATGGATCGCTATGTGAAGTGGAAAGGAATGGAATGTGGATTACAATGGATGGAATGGAATCAAATCTGGAATGGAATGGAATGGAATTTCAAATGGAATGGAACGTGGAATGGAATGGAATGGAATGAAATGGAATGGAATGGAATGTGGAAAGGAATGGAATGGAATGTGGAATGGAATGGAATGAAATGTGGAAGGGAATGGAATGGAATTTGAAATGGTATGGAACGTGGAATGGAATGGAATGGAATGGAATGTGGAAAGGAATGGAATGGAAGGTGGAATGGAATGGAATCGAATTTGGAAAGGAATGGAATGGAATGATATGTAGAATGGAAAGGAATGTAACATGCAATGGAATGTGCAAAGGAATGGAATGGAAAGATATGTGGAATGGAAAGGAATGTAACATGCAATGGAATGTGGAAAGGAATGGAATGGTATGTGGAATGGAATGAGGAATGGAATGGAACACAATGGAATGGAATGTGGAATGGAATGGAATGTGGATTGGAATGGAACTGATTGTGGATTGGAATGTGGAAAGGAATGTGGAATGAAATGGAATGGAATGTGAAATGGAATGAGGTATGGAACGTGAAATGGAATGGACTGGAACGTGGAATGGAACGTGGAATGGAACGCGGAGAGGAAAGTGGAATGGAACGTGGAATGGAATGGAAAGGAACGTGGAATGGAACATGGAATGCAATGGAATGGAATGTGGAATGTAATGGATTGGAATGGAATGGAATGGAATTTGAAATGAAATGGAATGGAATGTGGAATGGAATGGAATGGAAAGTGGAATGGAATGGAATTGAAAGTGGAATGAAATGGAATGGAATGTGGATGGAAAGTGGAATGTAATGGAAAGGAATGTGGAATGGTATATTAACTGGAATGGAATGGAACATGGAACGGAAATTGGAATGGAATGTGGAATACAAGGTGGAATGGAACGTGGAAAGTAATACAATGCAATGTGGAATGGAATGGAAAGGAATTTGAAACGGAATGTGGAATGGAAAGGAATGTAAAGTGGAATGGAATGGAATGTGTAATGGAATGGAATGGAATTTTTAGTGGAACGTGAAATGGAATGGAATGGAATGCGGAATGGCATGTCGAATGGAATGGAATGTAATGAAATTTGAAATAGAATAAGGAACGGAATGTTAAATGCAACGTGGAATGGAATGGAATGGAAAGTGCAATAGAATGGAATGGAACGTGGAGTGGTATTGAAAGGAATTTAGAATGTAATGGAATTGAAAGTGGAATTCAATGCAATGTAACGTGGAATGGCATGGAATGGAATGGAATCTGGAATGGAATGGAATGGAAAGTGGAATGGAATGTGGAATGGAATGTTTAATGGAAAGGAATGTGGAATGTAGTGGAATGGAATGTGGAATGGAAAGTGTCATAGAAAGTGGAATGGGATGTGAAATGGAATGGAATGGAAGGTGGAATGGAATGGAATGGAATGTGGAAAGGAATGTGGAATGGAATGCAATGGAACGTGGAATGCAACGGAATGGAATGCGGAATGGAATGGAATGGAATGGGGAATGGAATAGAATGTGGAATGGAACAGAATGGAATGTGGAATGGAATGTGGAATGGAAAGTGGAATGGAATGGAATGGAATTTATAATGGAATGGAAAGGAATGGTATGGAATGAGGAATGGAATGGAATGGAATGTGCAATGGAATGTTGAATGTAACGTGGAATGGAATGTGGAATGCAACGCGGAATGGAATGGAAGGGAATGTGGAATGGAATGTGGGATGGAATGGAATGGAATGTGGAATGGAATGTGGAATGGAATGGAATGGAATGTGGCATGCAATGTGGAATGGAATGTGGAACGGAATGGAATGGAATATGGAATGGAATGTGAAATGGAATGGAGTCGAAAGTGAAATGTAATGTGGAATGGAATCTGAAATGGAATGTGGAATGGAATGTGGAATGGAATGTGGAACGGAATGTGGAATGAAATGCAATGGAACGTGGAATGGAAAGTTTAATGGAACATGGAATGCAACGTGGAATGTAATGTGGAATGGAATGGAATGGAATTGAATGTGGAATGGAATGGAATGCAAAGTGTAATGCAATGTGAAATGGAATGTGGAATGCAAGGTTGAATGGAATGGAATGGAATGTGGAATGGAATCAGGAATGAAATGTGGAATGGAATGTGGAGGGGAACATGGAATGGAATGTAATGCAATGTGGAATAGAATGTGGAATAGAACATAGAATGGATGTGGAATGGAACAGAATAGAATGCAATGTGGAATGAACTCTGAAATAGAATGTGGAATGCAATGTGGAATGGAATGCAATTGAATGTGGAATGGAATGGATTTGAATGTGGAAAGGAATGTGGAAGGGAATGCAATGCAACGTGTAAAGGAATGGAATGGAATGTAGAATGGAATGTGGAATGGAAAGAAATGGAATGTGTAATGGAAAGGAATGTAATGTGGAATGCAGTGGAATGGTATGGAATGTGGAATGGAAAGAAATGGAATGTGTAATGGAAAGGAATGTAATGTGGAATGCAGGGGAATGGTATGGAATGTGGAATGGAATGGAATAGAATGGAATGGAATGTGCAATGGAATGGATTGGAATGCGGAATGGAATAGAATAGAGTGTGGAATGGAATGGAATGGAATGGAATGTGGAGAGGATTGGAATGGAATGGAATGTGGAATGGAATACAATGGAATAGAATGTAATGGAATACAATGTGGAATGGAATGTGGAATGGAATGGAATGCAATGGAATGTGGAATGGAATGCAATGTGGAATGGAACGTGGAATGCAACGTGGAATGGAATGGAATGGAATGGATTGTGGAATGGAATGTGGAATGGAACGTGGAAAACAACGAAGAATGGAATGGAATGCATTGTGGAATGGAATGGAATGCATTGTGTAATGGAATGTGCAATGGAATGGAATGGAATGTTGAACAGAATGTGGAATAGAATGTGGAATAGAATGGAATGGAATGTGGAATGGGAAGTGGATTGGAATGGAATGGAATGTGGAATCGAATGGAGTGGAATGTGGAATCAAATGTGGACTGGAATGCAATGGGATGTGCAATGGAACGTGGACTGAAATGGAATGGAATGTGGAATGGAATGTGGAAAGGAATGTGGAATAGAATGGAATATAATGTGGAATGGAATGTGGAATGGAACGGAATGGAAAGTGGAATGGATTGTGGAATGGTATGTAGAATGGAATGTGGAATGGAATATAATGTAATGTGGAATGGAATGTTACATGGAACGTGGAATGGAAAGTGGAATGGAATGGAATGGAAAGTGAAATGGAACATGGAATGCAACGTGGAATGGAACGTGGAATGGAACGTGGAAAAGAAAGTGAAATGGAATGCGCAATAGAATGTGGAATGGATCGTGGAATGGATCATGGAATGGAATGTGCAATGCAATCTGAAATGGAATGTGGAATGGAATGGAATGGAATGTGGAATGTAACGTGGAATGGAATGGAATGGAACTTGGAATTGAATGTGGAATGGAACGTGGAATGGAATGGAACGAGAAATGGAATGGAAAGGAACGTGGGATGGAAAGGGGAATGAAATGTGGAATGCAACCTGTAATTGAATGTGGAATGGAATGTGGAAGGGAAAGTTAAGGAATATGGAAAAGAATGGAATGGAATGTGGAAAGGAATTTAATGGAATGCAGAACGGAATGTGGAATGGAATGGAATGTGGAATGGAATGGAATTTAATTGTATGGAATATGGAATGGAATGGAATGGAATGGATTCTGGAATGGAATGTGGAAAGGAATGTGGAATACAACGAAATGGAATGTGGAATGGAATGTGGAATGGAAAATAGAATGGAATGTATTGGATTGTGGAATGGAATATGAAATGCAGTGTGGAATGGAAAGTGGAATGGAACTTAATGGAATGTGGAACGGAAAGGGGGATGGAATGTGGAATGGAACGTGTAATGGAACGTGGAATGGAATGGAATAGAACGTGGAATGGAACACGGAATGGAATGGAATGGAACGTGGATTGGAATGTGGAATGGATCGTGGAATGGAAAGTGGAATGGAATGGAGTGGAATGTGTATTGGAAAGTGGAATGGAATGTGGAATAGAAAGTGGAATGGAATGTGGAATGGAAAGTGTAATTGAAAGGAACGGAAGGTGGAATGGAATGGAATGGAATGTTGAATGGAATGGAATGGAAAGTGGAATGGAATGGAATGTTGAATGGAATGGAATGGAAAGTGGAATGGAATGAAATGGAATATGGAATGCAATGGAATGGAATGTGACATGGAATGTGGAATGGAGTGGAATGGAATGTGGAGTAGAATGTGGAATGGAATGGAATGGAATGCGGAATGAAATGGAATGCAATGATAAGGAATATGGAATGCAATGGATTGGAACGTGGAATGGAATGTGGAATGGAACGTGGAATGGAAGGTGGAATGGAATGGAATGGAAAGTGGAGTGGAACGTGGAATGGAATGTGAAATGGAAAGTGGAATGGAAATGAATGGAATGTGCAATGGAATGTAATGGAATATGGAATGGAATGGAATGGAATGTGGAATAGAATGTGGAATGGAATAGAATGGCATCTGGAATAGAATATGGAATGGAATTGAATGGAAAGCATTATGGAATGGAATGAGAGGGTATGGAATGTGGAATGGAACGGAAGGGAATTTGGAATGGAATGGAATGGAACGTGGAATGGAATGTGGAATGGAAAGGAATGGAACATAGAATGCAATGCGGAATGGACAGGAAAGGAATCCAACAGATAGAATGTGGAATAGAATGCGGAATGGAATGTGGAATCAAATGTGGAATGGAATGCAATGGAATGTGGAATGGAATGTGTAATGGTCTGCGGAATGGAATGTGGAAACGAATGTGGAATGGAACGGAATGGAATGTGAAATGGAATGGAATGAAATGTGGAATGAAATGTGGAATGGAATGGAATGTGGAATGGAATGTGGAATGAAATAGAATGGAGTGTGGAATGGAATGGAATATAGAATTGAATATGGAACAGAATGTGGAAAGCAATGTGCAATGGAATGTGGAATGGAATGGAATGGAATGTGGAAAGGAACGTGTAATGGAACAGAATGGAATCTGGAATGGAATGTGGAATGGAGTGTGCAACTGAATGTGGAATGGAATGTGGAACGGAATGAGAAATGGAATTTGGAATGGATTGAAATGGAATGTGGAATGGAACGTGAAATGAAATGGAATTCAATGTGGAATTGAATTGGTAATGCGATGCCATGGGACGTGGAATGCAAAGTGGAATGGAACGTGCATTGGAATGGAAAGGAATGTGGAATGGAAAGTGGAATGGAATGTAGAAAGATATGGAATGGAATTTAGAGTGGAATGTGGAATGGAATGGGAAGGAATGGGGAATGCAATGGAATGGAATGTTCAATGGAATGTGGAACGTAATGTGGAATGGAATGTGGAATGGAATGTGGAAAGAAAAGTGTAATGGAACGGAATGGAATGTGAAATGGAATGGAATGGAATGTGGAATGGAATGTGGAAGGGAATGGAATGCAATTTGGAATGAAATATGAAATGCAATGTGGAATGTAATGTGGAATTGAATGTGGAATGGAATGTGGAATGCAATGGAATGCAACGTGGAAAGGTATATGAAATGCAATGTGGAATGTAATGTGATATGTAATGTGAAATTGAATGTGGAACGGAATGTGGAATTGAATGGAGTGGAATGTGGAATGGAATGTGGAATGGAACGGAATGTTATGTGTAATGGAATGTGGAATGGAAAGTAATGGAATTGAATTTATTGTGGAATGGAATGTGGATTGGAAAGTGTGATGGAACGTAATCGAATGTGGAATGCAATGTGGAACGGAATGTGGAATGGGACGTGGAATGCAATGGAATGGAATCTGGAATGGAACTTATAATGGTATGGAATAGAACGCGAAATGGAACGTGGAATGGAATGCGGAAAGGAACTTGGAATGGAATGTGGAATGGAACGTGGAAGGAAATGTGCAATGGAATGTGAAATGGAACTTGGAACGGAATGGAATGCAACATAGAATGGAAAGTGGAATGGAATGTGGAATGGAATGTGAAATGGAATGGAATATAACACGGAATGGAATGGGATGGAATGTGCAATGGAATGAAATGTTATGTGGAATGGTATGGTATGGAATGTGGAATGGAATGGAATGGAATATGGAGTACAATGTGGAATGGAATGAGGGACGGAATGTGGAATTGAATGGAATGGAAGGTGGAATGGAATGTGGGATGGAATGTGGAATTGAATGGAATGGAAAGTGGAAAGGAATGGAATGTAATGTGGAATAGAATGGAATGGAATGCGGAATAGATAGGAATAGAATGTGGAATGCAATGGATTGGAATGGAATGAGGAATTGAATGGAATGCAATTGAATAGAATATGGAATGCAAAGGAAAGGAACATGGAATAGAATGTGGAATGCAATGAGTTATGGAATGTGGAATGTAATTGAATGTAAAGTGAAATATAATGGAATAGAATGTGGAATAGAATGGAATGGAACAGAATGTGGAACACAATGGAATGCAATGGAATAGAAAATGGAATGGAACGGAATGGAATGTGGAAGCCAATGTAATGGAATGGAATGTGGAATTGAATGGAATGGAATGTGGAATGCAATGGAATGGAATGTGGAATGGAATGGAATGGAAGGTGGAATGGTATGTGGAAGGGAATGTGTGATGGAATGCAATAGAATGGAACGGAAAGTTGAATGGAATGGAATGGAATGTGAAATGGAATGGAATGGAATGGAATGGAATGGAATACATAATGGTATGGAATGGAATTTGGAACGAAATATAATGGAATGGAAAGGAATCTGGAATGGAATGCAATGGAATAGAATGGAATGTGGAATGGAATGTGAAATGGAATTTGGAGAGGAGCGTGGATTGGAATATGGAATGGAATGGAACGGAAAGTGGAATGGAACGCCTAATGGAAGGTGGAATGGAACGTGTAATGTAATGGAATGGAATGTGAAATGAAATGGAATGGAATGGAATGTGAAATAGAATGGAATGGAATTGAAGGTGGAAAGGAATGTGGAATGGAATGTGGAATGGAATGAAATGGAATCTGGAATGGAATGGAATGGAATGTGGAATGGAATGGAATGGAAGTTGTAATGGTATGTGGCACGGAATGCGGAATGGAATGTGGAATGGAATGGAATGGAATGTGGAATGGAATGGAATGTGGAATGGAATGGAATGGAATGTGGAATAGAATGGAACGGAATGTAATGAGGAATGGAATGTGGAATGGAATGTGGAATGTAATGTTATGGAATATGGAATGGAACGGAATGGTATGCGAAATGGAATGGAACGTGGAACGGAATGGTATGGAATGTGGATTGGAATGGAATTGAATGTGTAATGGAATGGAATGGAATGAAATGGAAAGTGAAATGGAATTTCGAATGCAATCTGAAAAGGAATGTGTAATGGATTGTGGAATGGAGGGAAATGGAACGTGGAATGGAATGGAATCGATCGAGGAGTGGTATGGAATGGAATGATGAATGGAATGTGGAATGGAAGGTGGAATGCAACGTGAAATGGAAAATGGAATGGAATAGAATGGAACGTGGAATGCAATGTGGAATGGAATGGAATGGAATGGAATGGATTGTGGCATAGAATGTGCAATGGAATGTGTAATGGAATGGAATGGAATGTGGAATGGAAAGTGGAGAGTAATGGAAATGTATGTGTAATGTAATGTGTACTGGAAAGGAATGGAATGTGGAATGGAACCCAATGGAATGTGGAATGGAATGTGGAATGGAATGGAATGGAGTGTGGAATGGAATGTTGAATGGAATGTGGAATGGAATGGACTGGAATGTGGAATGGAATGTAGAATGGAATGTGTAATGGAATGGAAAGAAATATGGAATGGAATGTGGAAAGGAATCTGAAATGCAACCTGGAATGGAAATGAATGGAATAGAATGGAAAGTGGAATGGAATGGAAGGCATTGGAATTTAATGCAGAATGGAATGGAATGGAATGAGGAATAGAATGGAATGGAATGGAATGTGGAATTGAGTGGAATGGAATGTGGAATGAAATGGAATGGAAAGTGGAATGGAATGGAATACAACATGGAATGAAATGTGGAATTGAATAGAATGTGGAATGGAATAGCGAATGGAATGGACTGGAAAGTGGAATGGAATGGAGTGGAATGCAGAATGCAATGTAATGGAATGTGGAACGGAATGGATGTTGGAATGGAATGCAATGTAACGTGGATTGGAATGGAATGGAATGGGATATGGAATTCAATGGAATGGAATGGAATGGAATGTGAAATTGAATGCGGAATGGAAGGAAATGGAACATGGAATGTTATGGAATGGGACGTGGAATGGAATGGAATGGAAGGAGGAATAGAACGTGTAATGGAACGTGGAATGGAATGCGGAATGGAATGTGGAATGGAATGTGCAATCGAATGTGGAATGTAATGGAATTGAATGTGGAATGGAAAGTGGAAAGGAATGCAATGGAATGCGGAATGGAATATAATGGATTGTGGAATGCAATGTGGAATGGAATGCAAAGGGACGTGGAATGGAAAGGAATGGAAGGAGGAATGGAACTTGGAATGGAACTTGGAATGGAATGGGGAATGGAAAGTGGTATGCAATGTGGAATGGAATATTGAATGGAATGTGGAATGGAATGGAATGGAATGTGGAATGGAATGTGGAAAGTAATGTGGAATGGAAATTGGAAGGGAACGGAACGAAATGTGGAATGGAATGTGGAATGGAATGTGGCATGGAACATGGAGTGTAACGTGGAATGGAATGGAATGGGACATGGAATGGAAAGTCGAATGGAGTGGAATGAAAAGTGGAAAGGAACGCGGAATAGAACGTATAATGGAAAGTGGAATGGAATGTGGAATGTAATGGAATGTAATGTGGAATTGAAAGTGGAATGGAATGCAATGAAATGTGGAATGGAACGGAAGGGAATGTGGAATGGAATTTGGAATGGAATGTGGAATGGAATGAAAAGTAATGGAATGTCGAATGCAATGGAATATGGAATGGAATGGAATGTGCAATGGAATGGAATGGAAAGGAATGGAATCTGGAATGGAATGGAATGGAAAGTGGAATTGAATGGAATGGAATGGAATGTGGAATGGAATGGAAAGGAAAGAGGAATGGAATCGAAAGTGGAATGCAATATGGAATGGAATGGAATGGGGAATGGTTTGGAATAGAATGGTATGGAATATGGAATGGAATTTAATGGAATGTGGAATGGAACTTGCAATGGTATGGAATAGAATGCGCAACGGAACGTGGAAGGGAAAGTGGAATGGAACGTGGAATGGAATGTGAAATGGAAAGTGGAAAGTAATGTGCAACGGAATGTGGAATGGAAAGTGGAATGGAAGGTGGATTGGAATGTGGAATGGAATGGAATGGAAGGTGGAATGGAACATGGAATGGAAGGTGGAATGGAACCTGGAATGGAAGGTGGAATGGAACGTGGAATGGAATGGAATGGAACGTGGAATGGAACGTGGAATGGAACATGGAATGGAACGTGGAATGGAAGGTGGAATGGAACGTGGAATGGAATGTAATGGAACGTGGAATGGAATGTTGAATGGAATGTGGAATGGAATGGATTGGAATGTGTAAAGGAATGTAATCGAATGTGGAATGGAATGTGGAATGGAATGGAATGCAATGCGGAAAGGAATCTGGACTGGAATGGAATGGAATGTGGAAAGGAATGTAGAATAGAATGTAGAATGGAATAGGATGGAATATGGAATGGAATGTGGAATGGAATGTAATTGAAGGTGAACTGGAATGTGGAATGGAATGTGGAATGGAATGTGGAGTGGCATGTGGAATTGAATGGAATGGAACGTGGAATACAATGTGGAATGGAACGTGCTATGGAACGGAATGGAATGTGGAATGGAACGTGTAATGGAATGTGGAAAGGATCGTGGAATGGAGTGGAATGGATTGTGGAATGGAACATGGAATGGAATGAGGAATGGATGGTGGAATGGAATGGAATGGAATGTGGAATACAACATAGAATGGAAAGGAATGGAATGTGGAATGGTACGTGAAATGGAATGTGGAATTGATCATGGAATGGAATGGAATGGAATGTGTAATGGAACGTGGAAGGGAATGGAATGGAACGTGGAATGGAACGTGGAATGGAAAGTGGAATGGAATGTGCGATGGAATGTGGAATGGAACGTGGAATGGAATGGAATGGAAAGTGGGGTAGAACGTGTAATGTAACGGAAAGGAACGTGGAATGCAATGTGGAATGGAAGGTGGAATGGAATGTGGAATGGAATGGAAAGGAACGTGGAACAGAACGTGGAATGGAATCTGGAATGGAACAAGGAATGGAAGGGAATGGCACGTGGAATGGACTTTGGAATGGAATGTGGAATGGAATGTGGAATGGAATGGAATGGAATGGAATGTGGAACGGAATGTGGAAAGGAATGTTGAATACAAAGAAATGGAATGTGGAATGGAATGTGGAATGGAAAATAGAATGGAATGTATTGGAATGTGGTATGGAATGTGAAATGGAATGTGGAATGGAAAGTGGAATGGAACTTAATGGAATGTGGAACGAAAACGGGAATGGAATGTGGAATGGAATGTGGAATGGAATGTGGAATGCAATGGAATAGAACGTGGAATGGAACATGGAATGGAATGGAATGGAACATGGATTGGAATGTAGAATGGATCGTGGAATGCAAAGTGGAATGCAATAGAATGGAATGTGGATTGCAAAGTGGAATGTAATGTGGAATAGAAAGTTGAAAGGAATGTGGAATGGAACATATAATGTTAAGGAATGGAAGGTGGAATTGAATGGAAAGGAATGTTGAATGGAATGGAATGGAAAGTGGAATAGAATGAAATGGAATGTGGAATGAAATGAAATGGAATGTGACATGGAATGTGGAATGGAGTGGAATGGAATGTGGAGTAGAATGTGGAATGGAATGGAATGGAATGCGGAAATAAATGGAATGCAGTGGTAAGGAATATGGAACGCAATGGATTGGAACGTGGAATGGAATGTGGAACGGAACGTAGAATGCAAGGTGGAATGGAATGGAATGGAAAGTGGAGTGGAACGTGGAATAGAATGTGGAATAGAACATGGAATGGAATGTGAAATGGAAAGTGGAATGGAAATGAATGGAATGTGCAATGGAATGTAATGGATTATGGAAAGGAATGGAATGGAATGTGGAATCGAATGCAATGAGAGAGTATGGAGTGTGGAATTTAACGGAATGCAATTTGGAATGGAATGGAATGCAACGTGGAATGGAATGCGGAATGGAATGTGGAATATAAAAGAATGGAATGTAGAATGGAATGCGGAATGGACAGGAATGGAATGGAATAGAATGGAATGTGGAAAGGAATGCGGACTGGAATGTGGAATGGAATGTGGAATGGAACGGAATGGAATGTGGAATGGAATTTGTAATGCTCTGTGGAATGGAATGTGGAAACGAATGTGGAATGGAACGGAATCGAATGTGAAAAGTAATGGAATGAAATGTGGAATGGAATGGAATGGAATGTTGAATGGAATGTGGAATGAAATGGAATGGAGTGTGGAATGGAATGGAATGGAATGTAGAATTGAATATGGAACAGAATGTGGAATGGAAAGTGCAATGGAATGTGGAATGGAATGGAACGGAATGTGGAAAGGAACGTCTAATGGAACGGAATTGAAAGTGGAATGGATTGTGGAACGGAATGTGGATGGAATGTGAAATGGAATGGAATGGAATGTGGAATGGAATGGAATGGTATATGGAATAGAATGGAATGCAATGGAAAGAGGAATGAAAAGTGGAATGGAAAGTGGAATGTAATGGTATGGAAAGTGGAATGGAACGGAATGGAAAGAGAAATGGAAAGGAACGTGGAAAGGAATGGAATGGAATGTGGATTGGAATGGAATTGAATGAGTAATGGAATGGAATAGAATGGAATGGAAAGTGAAATGGAATTTGGAATGCAATCTGAAAAGGAATGTGGAATGGAATGTGGAATGGAAAGTGGAATGGAGTCAAATGGAATGCGGAATGGAATGGAATGTATCGAGGAGTGGAATGGAATGGAATGTTAAATGGAATGTGGAATGGAAAGTGGAATGCAACGTGAAATGGAACATGGAATGGAATAGAATGGAACATAGAATGCAATGTGTAATGGAATGGAAAGGAATGTGGAATGGAATGTGGAGAGGAATGGAAATGTACGTGTAATGGAATGTGGAGTTGAAAGTGGAATGTAATGGAGTGGAACGTAGAATGCAATGTAATGGAATGTGGAATGGAATGGAACTTGGAATGGAATGCAAGTCATGTGGATTGGAATGGAATGGAATGTGGAATGGAATGGAATAGCATGTGAAATGGAATGTGGAATGGAAGGAAATGGAACGTGGAATGTTAAGAAATGGGACGCGGAATGGAATGGAATGGAAGGAGTAATGCAACGTGTAATGAAATGTGAAATGGAATGCAGAATGGAATGTGGAATCGAATGTGTAATGTAATGGAATTTAATGTGGAATGGAAAGTGGAAAGGAATGGACTGGAATGTGGAATGGAATATAATGGATTGCGGAAGGTAATGTGGAATGGAATGGAATGGGACCTGGAATGGAATGGAATGGAAGGAGGAATGGAACTTGGAATGGAGCTTGGAATGGAATGGGGAATGGAATGTGGAATGCAATGTGGAATGGAATATGGAATGGAATGGAATGCAATGTGGAATGGAAAGTGGAAAGTAATGTGGAATGGAAATTGGAACGGAAAGGAATGTAATGTGGAATGGAATGTGGAATGGAATGTGGCATGGTACATGGAGTGTAACGTGGAATAGAATGGAATGGGAAGTGGAATGGAATGTGGAATGGAAAGGAAAGTAATGGAATGTGGAATGTAATGGAATATGGAATGGAATGGAATGGAATGTGCAATGGAATGGAATGGAAAGGAATGGAATGTGGAATGGAATGGAATGGAAAGTGGAATGGATTGGAATGGAATGGAATGTGGAATGGAATATAAAGAAAGTGGAATGGAATCGAAAGTGGAACGCAATATGGAATGGAATGGAATGTGGAATTGTTTCGAATGGAATGGTATGGTATATGGAATGGAATTTAATGGAATGTGGAATGGAACTTGGAATGGTAAGGAATAGAACACGCAACGGAACGTGGAACGGAAAGTGGAATGGAATGTGGAATGGAATGTGAAATGGAAAGTGGAAAGGAATGTGCAATGGAAAGTGAAATGGAAAGTGGAATGGAATCGAATAGAACGTGCAATGGAACGTGAAAAGGAAAGGAATGCAATGCTGAATGGAATGTGGAATTAAATGTGGAATGGAATGGAATTTGGAAAAGAATGGAATGAAATGTGGAATGGAAAGTGGAACGGAACGAGGAATGGAACGTGGAATGTAACAAGGAATGGAACGTGGAATGGAAAGTGCAATGGAACGTGGAATGAAATGGAATGGAATGTGGAATGGAATGGAAAGGAACGTGGAATGGAAATTCGAATGGATTGGGAAAAGGAACGTGGAATGGGATGTGGAATGGAATGTGGAATGGAATGTAATGAAATGTGTAATGGAATGGAATGGAAAGTGCAATGGAAAGGAATGGAATTTGAAATGGAAAGGAATGGAATGTGGAATGCAATGGAATAGTATGGAATGTGCAATGGAATGGAATGGAATGGAATGGAATGGAAAGGAACGTGGAATGGATTGGGATGGAATGTGGAATGGAAAGGAATGCAATGTGGAATGGAATGGAATGGAATGTGGAATGGAATAGAATGCAATGTGGAATGGCATGGAATGGAATGTGTTATGGAATGAAATGGAACATGGAATAGAATATGGAATGGAATATGGAATGGAATGTGGAATGCAATTTAATGGAATGTGGAATGTAATGGAGTGGAATGTGGAATAGAATGGAATGGAATGGAATGCGGAATGGAATGGAATGGAATGTGGAATGTATTGGAATGGAAAGGAATGTGCAATTGAACAGAATGTAATGTGGTATGGAATGGAATAGAATATGGAATGGAATGGAATGGAATATGGAAGAGAATGTGGAATGGAATCTGGAATGGAATGTGGGATGTAATTGAATGTAATGTGGAAAGGAGTGGAGTGGAATGTGTAATAGAATGGAATGGAATGCAATGTGGAATACAATGGACTAGAATTGAATGGAATGCTGAATAGAATGGAATGGAATGTTTAATGCAATGTAATGGAATGGAATGTGGAATGGAATGTTTAATAGAATCTGATGGAATGTGGAATGCAATGTGGAATGGAATGGAATGGAATGTGGAATGGAATAGAATGCAATGTGGAATGGCATGGAATGGAATGTGGTATGGAATGAAATGGAACGTGGAATAAAATATGGAATGGAATATGGAATGGAATGTGGAAAGCAATGGAATGGAATGTGGAATGTAACGGAATGGAATGTGGAATAGAATGGAATGGAATGCAATGCAGAATGGAATGGAATGGAATGTGGAATGTATTGGAATGGAAACGAATGTGCAATTCAACAGAATGTAATGTGGTGTGGAATGGAATGTAATGTGGTGTGGAATGGAATGGAACATGGAAGAGAATGTGGAATGGAATGTGGGATGTAATTGAATGTAATGTGGAAAGGTATGGAGTGGAATGTGTAATAGAATGGAATGGAAGGCAATGTGGAATAGAATGGACTAGAATTGAATGGAATGCCGAACTGAATGGAATGGAATGTTTAAGGCAATGTAATGGAATGGAATGTGAAATTGAATGGAATGGAATGTGGAATGGAATGGAAAGGAAAGGGGAATGAAAAGGAGTGGAATGTGAAATGGAATGTGGAATGGAATGTGAAATGGAATGTGGAAGGTAATGGAATGGAATGTGTAATGGAATGAAAAGGAATGTGGAAAGGAATGTGGAATGGAACCGAATGGAATGTGGAATAGAATGTGGATTGGATTTTGGAATAGAATGTGGAAATGAACGGAATGGAATGTGGAAAGGAATGTGGAATGGAATGTGAAATGGAAAGTGGAATGGAGTGTGGAATGGAAAGAGTAATGGAACTGAATGGAAGGCGAAATGGAATGTGGAATGAAATGTGTAATGGAATGTCAAATGTAATGAAATGGAATGTGGTATTCAAGCTGGAATGGAATATAATGGAACGTGGAATGGAAAGTGTGATTGAATGTTTGGAATGTGGAATGGAATGTGGAATGGAATGGAGTGGAATCATGAATGGAATATCAAATGGCATGGAATGGAATGTAGAATGGAAGGTGAAATGGTATGTGGATTGTAATGTGCAATAGAACGTGGAATGGAAGGTGAAATGGTATGTGGATTGGAATGTGCAATAGAACGTGGAATGAAACGTCAAATGGAAAGTGGAATGGAATGGAATGGAACGTGTAATGGAATGTGGAATGGAATGGAATGGAATGGAACGTGTAATGGAATGTGGAATGGAATGGAATGGAATGCGGAATGGAATGTGGAATGGAATGGAATGGAATGTGGAATGGAATGGAATGGAAAGTGGAAAGTAATGTGGAATGGAATGTGGAATGTAACGGAATGTAATGTGGAAAGTAATGTGGAATGGAATGTGGATAGGAAAGTGGAATGGAATATAATGTAATGTGGAATAGAACGTGGAAAGAATAGAATGGAACTTGGAAATGAACGTGGAAAGGAAAGTGGAATGTAATGGAATGCAATGTGGAATGCAATGGAAAATTAAGTGGAATGGAATGGTAAAGTCTGTGTAATGGAATGGAATGGAAATTGGAATGGAATGTGGCATAGAATGTGGAATGGAATGTGGAATGGAATGTGGAGTGGAACGGAATGGAATGTGGAATGGAATGTGGAGTGAAGTGTGGAATGGAATGAGGAATGGAACGGAATAGAAAGTGGAATGGAACGTGGAATGGAATATGGAATGGAACGTAAAATGGAATGGAATGGAATGTGGAAAGGAACGTGGAATGGAATGTGGAAACTATTGGAATGTGGAAAGTAACAAAATGCAATGTTTAATGGAATGGAATGGAAAGTGCAATTGAATGAGGAATGGAATGGAATGGAATGTGAAATGGAATGTTGAGTTGAATGGAATGGAAGGCGGATTCGAACTTGGAATGGAATGTGGAATGGAACGGGGAATAGAACGTCGAATGGAATGGAATGGGATGTGGAATGGAATAGAAAGGAATGTGGAATGGAAGGTGGAAAGGAATTGACGTGAATGTGGAATGGAATGTGAAATGTAATGTGGAATGGAATGTGAAATGGATTGCGGAAGGGAATGTGGAATGGAATTTAATGGAATGTAGAATGGAATGTGAAAAGCAATGTGGAATGGAATGTGGAAAGAAAAGTGAAATGGAATGTGAAATGGAATGTGGAATGGAATGCTATGGAATGTAGAACGGAATGTGGAATGGAATGGAATGGAATGTGGTATGGAATGTGGAATGGAATGTGGAATAGAAAGTAATGTAATGGAATTAAATTGGAATGGAATGTGGAATGGAGTGTGGAAGGGGACGCAATGGAATGTGAAATGGAATGTGGAATGCAAAGTGCAATTGGACGTGGAGTGGAAAGAAATGGAATGTGGAATGGAACTTGTAATGGTATGGAGGCGAACGTGCAATGGAAGATGGAATGGAACGTGAAATGAAACGTGCAATTGAGTGTGGAATGCAACTTGGAAAGGAATGTAAAACAGAATGTGGAATGGAAAGTGGTATGGAATGGAATGTGGAATGGAACGTGGATCGGAATGCAATGCAATGGGGAATGGAATGTGGAATGGAATATGGAATGGAACATGGAATGGATTGGAATGGAACGTTGAATGGAATGTGTTGGAATGTGGAATGGAATGTGTAATGGAATGGACTGTATTTTGGAATAGAAAGGATTGGAATGGAATGGAATGCGGAATGGAATAAATTTGAATGCAGAATGGAATGGAATGGAATGTGGAATTCAACTGAATGAAATGGAATGGAATATAGAATGGAATGTGGAATACATAGTGGAATAGAATGTGGAATGGAATGGAATGGAATGAAATGGAATGGAATGTGGAATGGAATGGATTGGAATGTAGAAAGTAATGTGGAATGGAATGGAATGGAATGCGGAATGAAATGGATTGGAATGTAGAAGGGAATGTGGAATGGAATGCAATGAAATGTGGAATGGAACAGAAAGGAATGTGGAATGGAATGTGGAATGGAATGGAATGTGGAATGGAATGGAATGGAATGGAATGTGCAATGGAATGGAACGGAATGGAATGGAATGTGGAATGGAATGGAATGGAAAGTGGAATGGAATGGAAAGGAATGGATTGGAATGTGGAGTGGAATGGAATGGAAAGTGGAATGGAATCGAAAGTGGAGTGGAATATGGAATGGAATGGAATGTGGAATGGTTTGTAATGGAATGTTATGGAATATGGAATGGAATTTAATGGAATGTGGCATGGAACTTGGAATGTTATGGAATAGAACGTGCAATGGAACGTGGAAGGGAACATGGAATGGAACGTGGAAAGGATTGTGGAAAGGAAAGTGGAAAGGAATGTGCATTGGAATGTGGAATGGAAAGTGGAATGGAATGGAATGAAAGGTGGAATGGAATGTGTAACCGAATGGATACCAACGTTGAATGGAATGTGGAATTGAATGTGGATTGGACTGGAATGTGGAATGGAATGGAATGAAACGTGGAAAGGAACGTGGAACGGAATGGAATACAAAGTGGAATGGAAAGTGGAATTCAATGTGGAATGGAATGGAATGGAATGTGTAATAGAATGGAATGAAACGTGGAATGGAACGTGGAATGGAATGAGGAATGGAAGGTGGAATGTAACGAGGAATGAAACTTGGAATGGAAAGTGCAATGGAAGGTGGAATGGAACGGAATGGAATGTGGAATGGAATGGAATGGAACGTGGAATGGAACATCGAATGGAACGTGAAATGGAACGTGGAATGGTTTGCGGACTGAAAGGTGGAATGGAATGTGGAATGGAATGGAATTGAATGTGCAATGGAAAAGAATGGAATGTGTAATGGAAAGGAATGGAATGTGGATATCAACGGAATTGTATGGAATGTGGAATGGAATGGAATGGAATGGAATAGAACGTGGAATGGAATGGGATGGAATGTGGAATGGAAAGGAATGCAATGTGGAATGGAATAGAATGGAATGTGGAACGGAATAGAATGCTATGTGGAATGAAGTGGAATGGAATGTGGAATGGAATGCATTGGAACGTGGAATAGAATGTGGAATGGAATGGAATGGAATGGAAAGTGGAATGTAATGGAATGGAATGTGGAATAGAATGGAATGCAATGGAATGCTGAGTGGACTGGAATGGAATGTGGAATGCAATGGAATGCAAAGGTATGTGTAATTGAAAGGAATGCAATGTGGTATGGAATGGAATAGTGTATGGAATGGAATGAAATGGAACCTGAAACAGAGTGTTGAATGGAATGTCCAATGGAAAGAGGGATGTAATTGAATGTAATGTGGAAAGGAATGGAATGGAATGTGTAATAAAATTTAATGGAATGGAATATGAAATAGAATGGAATGGAATTGAATGGAATGCCGAATCGAATGGAATGGATTGTGGAATGCACCGTAATGGAATGGAAAGTGAAATAGAATGGAATGGAATGTGGAATGGAATGCAATTGAATGGGAATGTAATGGAGTGGAATGTGGAATGGAATTGAATGGAATGTTGAATTGAATTTAATTGAATGTGGAATGGAATGGAATGGAATGGCATGTGGAATGGAATGTGGAATGTAACTTGGGATATAATAGAATGGAATGTGGAATGCAATGGATTGGAATGTGGAATTGAATGGAATGGACTGTGGAACGGAATGGAAAGTGAAATGGAATAGAATGGAATGTGGAATGGAATGGAATGGAATGTGTAATGGAATGGAATGGAATGCAAAGGAAAGTGAAAAGCAATGTGGAATGGAATGTGAAATGTAATGTGGAATGGAATGTGGAATGGAAAGTGCAATGGAATGAAATGGAACGTGGAATGGAACGGAATGGAATGGAACGAGTAAAGGAACTTTGAATGGAACATGGAATGGAATGTGGGATGTAATGTGGAATGGAACATAATGGAATGCGGAATGGAATGTGGAATGGAATGGAATGTTGAACGGAATGAGAAATGGAATGGAATGGAATGTGGTTGGAGTGTGGAATGGAATGTGGAATGGATAGTGGAATGAAACGTGGAATGGAATTTGTAATGGAACGGAAAGGAATTTGTAATGGAATGTGGAAAGGAACGTGAAATGGAATGTGTAATGAAATGGAACGCGGAATGGACTCTGGAATGGAATTGAAAGGCATGTGGAATGGAATGATTTGGAATGTGGAAAGGAATGTGGAATGGAATGCAAAGGAATGTGCAATGGAACGGAATGGAATGTGGAATGGAATAATGGAAAGTGGAATGGAACAGAATGGAATGTGGAATGGAAAGTGGAATGGAAGGTGGAATGGAATATGGAATGGAACATAATGGAAAGTGGAATTGAATGCGGAATGGAGTGTGGAATGGAATGTGGAATGGAACGGAATGGAATGTGGAATGGAATGTGGAAAGGAGTGTGGAATGGAATGGAATTGATTGTGGAATGGAATGGAATGGAATGGTAGGGAATATGGAATGTAATGGAAAGGAATGTGGAATGGAACGTGGAAAGGAATGTGGAATGGAACGTGGAAAGCAGTGTGGAATGAAACGTGGAATAGAAAGTGGAATGGAAGGTGGAACAGAATGGAATGGAATGTGGAATGGAGTGGAATGCAATGTGGAATAGAATTGAATGGGATGTGGAATGGAATTGAATGGAATGTGGCATGGAATGGAATGAAATTTGGAATGGAATGTGGCATGGAACGGAATGGAATAAAATTTTGAATGGAATGGACTGGAATTTGGAATGGAATGGAATGCAATGGAATGGAATGTGGAATGGAAAGGAATAGAATATGGAATGCAATGTGGAATGGAACGGAATGCAATGTGGTATGTAACGGAATTGGATGCTGAATGAAATGGAATGGATTATGGAATGCAACGGAATGGAATATGGAATGGAATGAAATGTGGAATGGAAAGATATGGATTATGGAATGGAATGGAATGTGGAATGGAACGTAGAATGGAACGTGGAATGGAATTGAAGGGAAAGTGGAATGGAACGTGGAATGGAACATGGAATGGAATGGAATGGAATGGAAAGCAATGGAACGGAATGTGGAATAGAATGGAATGCAAAGTGCAGTGGAATGGAATGCAATATGGAATGGGATTTGGAATGGAATGGAATGGAATGTAGAATGGAATGGAATGGAAAGGAATGTGGAATGGAATGTGGAATGGAATGTGGAATGGTATGTGGAAAGGAACGTGGAAAGGAATGTGGAAGGGAAAGCGGAATGGAAGGTGCAATGGAATGTGGAATGGATTGTGGAACGGAAAGGAATGGAAAGTGGAATGAAATGTGGAATGGAATGCAGTGCAATGGGGAATGGAATGGGGAATGGAATGTGGAATGCAATGTAATGGAAAGTGGAATGGAATATGGCATGGAAAGTGGAATTCAATGGTTTGGAATGTGGAACGTACTGTGGAATGGAATGGAATGGAATAAGGAATGGAAAGTTTAATGGAACGTGTAGTGGAAGGTGGAATGGTATGTGGAATTGAATGGAATGTAATTGAATGTGGAATGGAATGGAATGGAATGTGTAATGGAATGTGAAATGGAATGGGGAATGGAATGTTGAATGGAATGGAATGTGCAATGGAATGTGGAATGGAATGTGGAATAGAATGTGCAGTAGAATGTAGAATGGAATGTGGAATGGAATGGAATTCAACGGAATGTGGATTACAATGTGAAAAAACTGTGGAATGGAATGTGGAATTGAACGGATTTGAATTTGGAATGGAATGGATTTCAATGTGGAAAGGAAAGTGTAAGGGAATGCAATGCAATGTGGATTGGAGCGGAATGGAATGTGGAATAGAATGTGTAATGGAGAGTGGAAAGGAATGGAACGGAATGTGGGATGGAACATGGAATGGTGTGTGCAATGGAATGTGGAACGGAACGGAATGGAATTTGTAATGGAACGTGGAGTGGAGTGTGGAATGGAATGTGGAATGGAATGGAATGGAATGTGGAATGGAACATGGAATGTAATGTGGAAAAGAATGTGGAATGGAAATTGAAATGGATTCGAATGCAACGTTAAATGGATTGGAATGCGATGTGGAATGGAACATGGAATGGAACGTGGAATGGAACATGGAATGGACGTAGAATGGAACGTGGAGTGGAATGGAATGGAGCATGGAATGGAACGTACAATGGAACGTGGAATGGAATGGAATGGAATGTGGAATGGAATGTGGAATGGAATGTGGAAAGGATCGGAATGTGCAAAGGAAAGGAATGGAATGTGGATTGGAAGGAAATGGAAGGAGAAATGGAATGTGAACTGGAAGGTGACACGGAACGGAATGGAACGTGGAATGAAATGGAATGGAACGTGGAATGAAATGTGGAATGGAACGTGGAATGGATTGTCGGATGCAATGGAATGCAATGTTGAATGCAATGTAATAGAATGTGGAATGGAATGTGGAATGGAAAGGAATGGAAAGTGAAATGGAATGTGGAAAGGAATGTGGAATGGAAAGGAGTGAAATGTCAAACAGAATGTGGATTTTAATTGAATGGAAATTGGAATGGAAAGGAATGGAAATTTGAATGGAATTTGGACTGGAATGCATTGGAATGTGGAATGCATTGTGGAATGGAATGCAATGGAATGTGGAATGGAAGGTGGAATGGATTGTGGAACGGAAAGTGGAATGTAATGAGGACAGTAAAGCATCGGAATGTGGAATCGAATGTGGAATGGAGTAGAATGGAATGTGGAATGGAATGTGGAACGGAATGTGGACAGGAATGCAATGCAAAGTGCAACGGAATGTGGAATGGAATGGAATGGAATGTAGAACGGAATTTGGAATGGAATGGAATGGAATGTGGAATGGAATGCGGAATGGCGTGGAATGGATTGTTGAATGGAGTGGAATGGAATGTGGAATGGAACGTGGAATGGAATGTGGAATGAAATGTGGAATGGAATGGAATCGAAAGTGGAATGGAACGTGGAATGACATGTAATGCAACGTGAAATGGAAAGTGGAATGGAAAGTGGAAAGGAATATGGAATTGAATGTGCAATGTATTGTGGAATGGAACGTGGAATGTAAAGGAATGGAAAGTGGAATGGAACGTGGAATTGAATGAATGGAATGTGGAGTGAAACATGGAATGGAATGTGTAATGAAACGTGGAATGGATCATGGAATGGAACCTGGAATGGTATGTAGAATGGAAGGTAAAGGAATGTTGAATGAAAGAGAATGGAATGTGGAATGGAATGTGGAATGGAATGTGGAAGGAAGGTAGAATGGAACGGAATGGAATGTGGAATGGAATTTAATGGAATGCAGAATGGAATGTGGAACGGAAAGGAATGGAATATGAAACGGAATGTGGAATGGAATGGACTGTGTAATGGAATGTAATTTAATGGTAGGGAATATGGATTGGAATGGAATGTAAAGTGCAGTGGAATCTGGAATGGAATGGAAAGGAACGTGGAATGGAACGTGCAACTGAATGTGGGATGGAACACAGAATGGAAAGTGGAATGGAACGAGGAAAAAAATGTCGAATGGAATGCAGTGGAATGTAGAATGGAAGGGAAAGTAATGTGTAATGGAATGTGGAATGGAAGATAATATAATGCGTAACGGAATGTGGAATGGAAAGGAATGAAATGGAATGGAATGTGGAATAGAAAGGAATGGAACACGGATTGGAATGGAATGGAATGTGTAATGGAAAGGAATGGAATGCGGAATGCCATGGAATGGTATGGAAAGTTGAATGCAATGGAATGGAATGGAATGGAATGTGCAATGGAATGGAATGGAATGTGGAATGGAATAGAATGGAACGTGGAACAGAATGGAATGGAATGCGGAATTGAATGGAGTGGAATCGAATGTGGAATAGAGTGGAGTGGAATGGAATGGAAAGTGAAATGGAATGTTGAATGCAATATGAAATGGAATGTGGAATGGAAGGTGGAATGGAAAGTGGAATGGAATGAAATGGATCGTGGAATGGAATGGAATGGAACGTGGAATGGAACGTGGAATGGAAATTGGAATGGAATGTGGAATGGAAAGGGGTGGAATGTGGAATGGAATGTGAAATGGAATGTGCAATGGAATGTGGAAAGGAATGGATTGGAATGTGCAGTGGAATGTGGAACTGAATGCAATGGAACGTGGAATGGAACATGGAAGCGAACGTGGAATGTATCGTGGAATGAAATGTAGAACGGATCGTGGAATGAAATGTGGAATCTAAATGAATGGAATGGAATGTGGAATGGAATGTTGAAAGTAAAGGAATGGAATGAGGAATGGAATGTGGAATGTAATGCAATGGACTGTTGAATGGAATGGAATGGAATGTGGAATGTAATGGAATGGAATGTGGAATAGAATGGAATGGAATGGAATGGAATGCGGAATAGAATGGAATGGAATGGAATGGAATGCGGAATTGAATGGAATGGAATGTGGAATGCAAAGAAATGGAATGGAATGTAGAATTGAATGGAATGGAATGTGGAATGTAATGGAATAGAAGGTGGAATAGAATAGAATGGAATGGAATGTGGAATAGAATGGAAGGCAATGGAATGGAATACGGAATGGAATGGAATGGAATGTGGAATGCAACAGAATGGAAAGAAATGTGGAATTAATTGCAAAGGAATGTGGAATGGATTGGAATAGAATTGTCAATGCAATGGAATGCAACGTGGATTAGAATGTGGAATGTCATGTGGAATGGAATGTGGAATGTAATGGAATGGAATGTGGAATGGAAAGTAATAGAAAGGAAGGTGGAGTAGAATGGAATGCAATGGAATGCAAAGCAGAATGGAATGGAATAGAATGTAGAATGGAATCTTGAGTGGAATGTGGAATGGAATGTGCAATGGAATGCGGAATGGAAAGGAATGTAATTTGGAATGAAATGTGGAATGTAATGTGGAATGGAATGTGGAATGGAAAGTGGAATGGAATGGAACGGAATGTGGAATGGAATGGAACGGAATGTGGAATGGAATGTGGAATGGAATGAAATGGAACATGGAATGGAAGGTGGAATGGAACGTGGAAGGGAACTTGGAATGGAATGAAATGTGGAATGGAATGTGGAATGGAATGCGAAATGGAAGGTGGAAAGGATTGTTGAATGGAATGTGGAATGGAATGGAAAGGAATGTGGAATGGAATGTGGAATGGAATCTGGAATGGAATGTGGAATGGAATGTCAAAGTGAATATGAAATGGAATAGAATGGAATGTGGAAAAGTATGGAATGGGATGTGAAATTGAATGGAATGGAATGGAATGCGGAACAGAATGAAATGGAATGGAATGGAATGCGGAATGGATTGAAATGGAATGTGGAAAGCCATGTAAAGGAATGCAATGTGAAATGGAATGGAATGGAATGTGGAATGTACCAGAGTGGAATGTGGAATTGAATGGAATGGAAAGCGGAATGGAATGTGGAATGGAATGTGGAATGGAATGGAATGGATTGTGGAATGGAATGGAATGGAATCTGAAACAGAATGGAATGGAATGGAATGTGGAATGGAATGTGAAAAGGAAGGTGGAATGGAATGGAATGCGGAATGGAATGGAATGGAATGTAGAATTGAATATGGAAAGGAAAGCAATGGAATGTGGAATGGAATGTGGAATGGAATATGGAATTAAATGAGGAATGGAATGGAATGGAATGGAATGGAATGCAATGGAATCTATAGCGGAATGGAATGGAATGAAATTCGGATTAGATTTGAATGGAATGTGGAATGGAATTGAATGGAATTCAATGTGAAATTGAGTGTAATGGAAGGAAATGGAATGTGGCATAGAATGTGGAATGGAATGGAATGGAATGGAATGTGGAAGGGAATGGAATGGAATCTGGGATGGAATGGAATGAAATGGAATGTGGAATGGAATGGAATGGAATGTGGAATGAAATGGAATGGAATGTGGAATGGAATGCGAAATGGAATGTGGAATGGAATGTGAAATGGAATGTGGAAAGGATTGTTGAATGGATTGTTGAATGGAATGGAAAGGAAAGTGGAATGGAATGCGGAATGGAACCTGCAATGGAATGTGGAATGGAATGTCGAAGTGAATATGAAATGGAATGGATTGGAATGTGGAATGGAATGTGGAATAGAATGTAGAATGGAATGTGGAATGTAATGGGATGGAATGTGGATTGGAATGTGGAATAGAATTTGGAAAGTAATGTGGAATGGTATCTAATGCGGAATAGAATGGATTGGAATGTGGAAAGGAATGCAAAGGAATGCAGAATGCAAAGGAAAGGAATGTGGAATGGAATGTGGAATGGAATGTTGAAGGGAACGGAATGGAATGTGGAATGGCATGGGGAATGGAGTGTGAAATGGAAAGTGGAACGGAAAGGAATAAAAAGTGGAATGGAATGTGGAAGGGAGTGTGGAAATGGAATGGGGAATGGAATGGAAAGGAATGTGGAATGGAATGTGGAATGGAATGTGCAATGGAATGGAGTGGATTGTGGAATGGAATTGAAACGAATGGTATGAAATTGGAATGGAATGCAAAGGAATGTGGAATGGACCTTGGAAAGGATGTGGAATGGAACGTGGAATGGAACATGGAATGGAAGGTGGATTGGAATGCAATGGAACGTAGAATGGAATGTGGAATTGAATGGAATGGTATATGGAATGGTTTGGAATGTTTAATGGAATGGAATGGAAAGTGGAATTAAAGTTGGAATAGAATGGAATGGAATGTGGAAAGGAATGTGGAAAGGGGTGTGGTGGAATATGGAATGGAAGGTGGAATGGAATGTAATGTGGAATGGAATGGAATGGAACACGGAATTGAAAGTGGAATGGAATGTGGAATGGAATGTATTGGATCATGGAATGGAACATGGAATGGAATGGAAAGGAACGTGGAATGGAAAGTGGAATGGAACGTGGAATGGAACGTGGAATGGAATGGAATGGAATGTGGAATGGAATGTGGAATGGAACGTGGAATGGAATGTAATGCAATATGGAATGGAATGTGGAATGCAACGTGGAATTGAAAGTGTAATGGAATGTGGAATGGAAATTTATGTAAAGTGGAAAGAATTCGAATGGAATGTGGAAAGGAATTTCATGGAATGCAGAATGGAATGTGGAATGGAATTGAATGGAATGTGGAAGAGAATGTGGAATGGAATGGAATGTGGAATTTAATGGAATTTAATGCTATGGAATATGGAATGGAATGGAATGTAGCATGCAGCACAATCTGGAATGGAATGAAACGCAAAGTGGAATGGAAAGTGGAATTGAACGTGGAATAGAACGCGGAATGGAACGTGGAATGGAACGTGGAATGAAATGTGGAATGGAATGGAATGGAATGTGGAATGGAAGAGAATGTAATGTGGAATGGAAGGGAATGTAATGTGTAAAGGAACGTGGAATGGAATGGAATGAAATGGAATGGAATGCGGAATGGAATGGAAAGGAATGTGAAATGGAAAGAAGTGGAATGTGGAATGGAATGCAATGTTAAGGCATGTGGAAAGGAATTGAATGGAATGGAATGGAATGTGGAATAGAATGAAATGAAACGTGGAATGGAATGTGAAAGGGAAAGTGGAATGGAACGTGGAATGAAATGTGGAATGGAATGTAGAAAGGAATGGAAGCTGGAATGGAATGTGAAATAGAATGTGGAATTTAATGGAATGCAATGGGGAATGGAATGTGGAATGGAATGGATAATGGAATGAGGAATGTAACGGAATGCAATGCGGAATCGAATGGAATGGAATGCTGAATGGAATGTCAAATGGAATGGAATGGAATGTGGAATGTATTGTGAAGCGGAATGTGGAATGTAAAGGAATAGAATGTGGAATGTAATGTGCAATGGAATTTGGAAAGGAATGGAACGAAACGGAATGGTATGTGGAATGGAATTCTATGGAATGTGTAATAGAAAGGAAAGGAATGTGGAATTGAATGGAATGTTATGGAATGTGGAATGGAATTGAATGGTATGGAATGGAACGTGGAATGGAATGGAATGCAATGTGGAATAGAATGGAATGAAATGGGCAATGGAAAGTGAAATGGATTGCGGACTGGAAAGTGGAATGGAATGCGGAATGGATTGTGGAATGGAAAGTTATGGGATGTGGAATGGAATGGAATGGAATGTGGAATGGAATGGAAAGGAATATGGAATGGAATGAAATGGAATGTTGAAAGGAATGAGGAATGCAATGTCGAAAGGAATGTGGAAAGGAATGGAATGGAAAGTGGAATGGAATGGAATGCAATGTGGAAAGGCAGGGAATAGGATGGTATGTGGAATGGAATGGAATGGAATGGAACGGGGAATGCAATGTGGAATGGAATGTGGAATGGAAAGTGGAACGGAATGTATTGTAATGCAATATGGAATGAAATGTGAAATGCAATGAAAAGGAATGCGGAATTGAATGGAATGGAATGTGGAACGGAATGGAACATAGAATGGAAAAGAATGCAATGTGGATATTAATGGAATGGAACGTGGAATGGAATCTGAAATGGAATGTATAATGGAATGTGGAATGGCATGAAATGGATCATGGAATGGAATGAATTGGAATGTGGAATGGAAAGGAATAGGAAGAGGAATGGAATGTTTAATGGAACGTGGAATGGCATGTGCAATTGAATGCTGAATGGAACGTGGAATGGAATGGAATGGAATGCGGAATGTAATGGAAAGGACGGTGGAAAGGGATGGATTGGAATATGGAATGTAACGTGGAATGGAACATCGAATGGAACGGAATGGAACGTATAACGGAATGTGGAATGGTAAGGAATTCAATGTGCAATACTATGGAATTGAATGTGGAATGCAACGTGGAACGGAATGTGGAATGTTATGGAATGGAATGTGGAATGGAATGTGGAATGGAATGGAAAGGAATGCTTAACGGAATGTGGAACGGAATGGAATGGAATGTGGAATGGAATGTGGAATGGAATGTAATGGAATGCTTAACAGAATGTGGAATGGAATGGAATGGAATGTGGAATGGAATTTTGAAAGGAAGGTGGAATGGAATGTGGAATGAAATGTGGAATGGAGTGTGGAATGGAATGTGGAATGGAATGGAATGGAATGTGGAATGGAATGAGGAATGGATTGTGGAATGGAATGTGGAATGGACAGGAATTTAATGTGGAATGGAATGTGAAATGGAATGTGCAATGGAATGGAATGGATTGTGGAATGGAATGTAATGGAATGGTATGGAATATGGCATGCATTGTGGTTTAGAACAGAATGGAATGGTAAGGAATATGAAATGGAATACATGGGAATGTGGAATTGAACGTGGAAAGGAACGCGGAATGGAACATGAAATGGATCGTGGAATAGAAGGTGCAATAGAATGGAATGGATCGTATAATGGAATGTGGAATGGAATGGAATGGAATGTGGAATGGAATGTGGAATGGAAAGTGTAATAGAAAGTGGAATAATAAGTGGAATGGAACGTGGAATGTAATTGAATGGAATGTGAAATGCAATGGAACGGAATGTGGAATAGAATGGAATGGAATGGAATGTGGAATAGAATGGAATGGAATGGAATGCGGAATGGAATGGAATGGAATGTGGAATGCAATGTAATTGAATGGAATGTGAAATGGAATGGAACGGAATGTGGAATAGAATGGAATGGAATGGAATGTGGAATAGAATGGAATGGAATGGAATGCGGAATGGAATGGAATGGAATGTGGAATGCAATGTAATGGAATGGAACGTGAAATTGAATGGAATGAAATATGAATTTGAATGAAATGGAAAGTGGAATGGAATGGAATGGAATGCTTAACGGAATGTGGAATGGAATGGAATGGAATGTGGAATGGAATTTTGAAAGGAAGGTGGAATGGAATGTGGAATGAAATGTGGAATGGAGTGTGGAATGGAATGTGGAATGGAATGGAATGGAATGTGGAATGGAATGAGGAATGGATTGTGGAATGGAATGTGGAATGGACAGGAATTTAATGTGGAATGGAATGTGAAATGGAATGTGCAATGGAATGGAATGGATTGTGGAATGGAATGTAAAGGAATGGTATGGAATATGGCATGGATTGTGGATTAGAACGGAATGGAATGGTAAGGAATTTGAAATGGAATACATGGGAATGTGGACTTGAACGTGGAAAGGAACGGGGAATGGAACATGGAATGGATCACAGAGTGGAAGGTGCAATAGAATGGAATGGATCGTATAATGGAATGTGGAATGGAATGGAATGGAATGTGGAATGGAATGTGGAATGGAAAGTGTAATAGAAAGTGGAATAATAAGTGGAATGGAACGTGGAAGGTAATTGAATGGAATGTGAAATGCAATGGAACGGAATGTGGAATAGAATGGAATGGAATGGAATGTGGAATAGAATGGAATGGAATGGAATGCGGAATGGAATGGAATGGAATGTGGAATGCAATGTAATGGAATGGAACGTGAAATTGAATGAAATGAAATATGAATTTGAATGAAATGGAAAGTGGAATGGAATGGAATGGAATGCTTAACGGAATGCGGAATGGAATGGAATGGAATGTGGAATGGAATTTTGAAAGGAAGGTGGAATGGAATGTGGAATGAAATGTCGAATGGAGTCTGGAATGGAATGTGGAATGGAATGGAATGGAATGTGGAATGGAATGAGGAATGGATTGTGGAATGGAATGTGGAATGGAAAGGAATTTAATGTGGAATGGAATGTGAAATGGAATGTGCAATGGAATGGAATGGATTGTGGAATGGAATGGTATGGAATATGGCATGGATTGTGGATTAGAACAGAATGGAATGATAAGGAATATGAAATGGAATGCATGGGAATGTGGAATTGAACTTGGAAAGGAACGGGGAATGGAACATGGCATGGATCGTGGAATGGAAGGTGCAATAGAATGGAATGGATCATATAATGGAATGTGGAATGGAGTGGAATGGAAAGTGTAATGGAATGTGGAATGGAATGGAATGGAATGAGCAATGGAATGTGGAATGGAAAGTGTAATAGAAAGTGGAATAATAAGTGGAATGGAACGTGGAATGTAATTGAATGGAATTTGAAATGGAATGGAACGGGATTTGGAATAGAATGGAATGGAAAGGAATGTGGAATAGAATGGAATGGAATGGAATGCGGAATGGAATGGAATGGAATGTTGCATGCAATGTAATGGAATGGAATGTGAAATTGAATGTAATGAAATATGAATTTGAATGAAATGGAAAGTGGAATGGAATGGAATGGAATGCTTAAGGGAATGTGGAATGGAATGGAATGGAATGTGGAATGGAATGTGGAATGGAGTGTGGAATGGAATGTGGAATGGAACGGAATGGAATGTGGAATGGATTGAAGAATGGATTGTGGAATGGAATGCGGAATGGAAAGGAATTTAATGTGGAATGGAATGTGAAATGGAATTTGCAATGGAATGGAATGGATTGTGGAATGGAATGTAATGGAATGGTATGGAATATGGCATGGATTGTGGATTATAACGGAATGAAATGGTAAGGAATATGAAATGGAATAAATGGGAATGTGGAATTGAATGTGGAAAGGAACGGGGAATGGAACATAGAATGGATCATGGAATGGAAGGTGCAATGGAATGGAATGGATCGTATAATGTAATGTGGAATGGAATGGAATGGAAAGTGTAATGTAATGTGGAATGGAATGGAATGGAATGTGCAATGGAATGTGGAATGGAAAGTGTAATAGAAAGTGGAATAATAAGTGGAATGGAACGTGGAATGTAATTGAATGGAATGTGAAATTGAATGGAACGGAATGTGGAATAGAATGCAATGGAATGGAATGTGGAATGGAATGGAATGGAATTTAACGTGGAATGGAATGGAATGGAATGTGGAATGCAATGGAATGGAATTGAATGTGAAAATGAATGGAATGAAATATGAATTTGAATGAAATGGAAAGTGGAATGGAATGGAATGGGGATTGGAATGGAATGGAATGTGTAATGGAAAGGAATGCAAAGTGGAATGGAATGTGGAATGGAATGGAATGTTATAGAATATGGAATGGAATGGAATGTCGAATGGAATAAGGAATGGAATGGAATGGAATGTGGAATGGAACGTGGAAAAGAACGTGGAATGGAACGTGTAATGTAATGGAATAGGACGTGGAATGGAATGTGAAATGGAATGTAATGAAACGTGCAATGGAATGTGAGATGGAATGGAATGGAATGTGGAATGGAATGTACAATGTTATGTGCAAAGTAATGTGGAATGGAATGTTGAATGGAAAGTGGAATTGAATGGAATGGAATGTGGAATGGAATGGACTGGAATGTGAAATGGAATGTAGAATGAAATGTGGAACGGAATGTGGAATGGAACGTAGAACGGAAATTCGAATGGAATGGAATGGAACGTGTAATGGAATGTGGAAAGGAATGAAATGGAATGTGCAATGGCACGTGTAATGGAAAGTGGAATGCAATGGAATGGAATCAGGAATGTAATGTACAATGGAATGGAATGGAAAATGGAATGGAACGAGGAATGGAACATCGAATGGAATGGAATGGAACGTGTAATGGAATGTGGAATGAAATGGAAAGGATTTTGGAATGTAATGTGTAATTGAATGTGGAATGTAATGGAATAGAATGTGGAATGTGGAATAGAATGTGGAATGGAATAGAATGGAATGTGCAAT
This sequence comes from Pongo abelii, assembly GCF_028885655.2. Taxonomy (NCBI): domain Eukaryota; kingdom Metazoa; phylum Chordata; class Mammalia; order Primates; family Hominidae; genus Pongo; species Pongo abelii. The sequence goes on along the minus strand of NC_071997.2, from coordinate 14,409,640 downwards.
GGAATGTGAAACGGACTGGAATGGTATGTGGAATGGAATGTGGAATGGACTGGAATGGAATCTGAAATGGAATTGTGAGTGAAAGGTGGAGTGGAATGTGGAACGGAATGGAATGGAGTGTGTAATGGAAAGGAATTGAATGTGCAATGGAACGTTTAACGGAATGTGCAATGGAATGGAGCGGATTGTGGAATGGAATGGAATGGAATTGTATGGATTATGGCATGGAATGTGGATTGGAATGGAATGGAATTTTTTGGAATATGGAATGGAACTAAATGGAATGTGGAATGGAACGCGGAAAGGAACAGGGAATGGCATGAGTAATGGAACATAGAATGGAAGGTGGAATGGAAATTAATGGAACGTGGAATGCAATCTGGAATGGAATGGAATGGAAAGTGTAATGGAATGTGGGATGAAATGGAATGGAATGTGGAATGGAATGTGGAATGGAAAATGGAATAGAATTTGGAATGGTACTTGGAATGGAATGTGGAACGTAATTGAATGGAATGTGGAATGAAATGGAATGGAATGTGGAATAGAATCGAATGGAATGGAAAGCAGAATAGAATGGAATGGAATGGAATGGAAAACGGAATGGAATGGAATGGAATGTGGAATGTAATGGAATGGAATGGAATGTGAAATTGAATGAAATGGAATGTGGAATGGAATGGAATGGTATGGGGAAAGGAATGGAATGGAATGTGGAATGGAACGCAATGGAATGTGGAAAGGAATGTGGAATGGAATGTGGAAAGGAATGTGCAATGTAATGGAATGGAGTGTGGAATGGAATTGTATGGAATGTCGAATATAATGGAATGGAATTGAATATGTAATGGAATGGAATGGAATGTGGAATGGAATGGAATGTGGAACAGAATGGAACGTGGAATGGAATGGAATGCAATGTGAATTGGAATGGAACGGAATATGGAATGGAATGCAATGGAAAGTGAAATGGAATGTTTAATTGAATGAGAACTGGAAGGTGAAATGGAAAGTGGAATGGTATGTGGAATGGAACGGAATGGAATGTAGAATGGAATGTGGAATGGAATGAGGAATGGAACGTGGAAAGGAACGTGGAAAGGAATGAAATGCAACATGGAATGGAATGTGGAATGGAATGGAATGGAAAGTGGAATGGAATGTGCAAGGGAATGTAGAAAGGAATGGAATGAAATTTCGAATAGAATGTGGAGTGGAATGGAATGGAATGTAGAATGGAATGAAATGGAATCTGTAATGGATTCTTAAGTGGAATGTGGAATGGAATGTGAATCGGAACGAAATGGAATGTGGAATGGAATGTGGAATGGAATGTGGAATGGAAAGGAATGCACAGACATATGTAATGAGGAAAGGAATGTGGAAACGAAAGTGGAATGGAAAGGAATGGAATGTGGAATGGAACCTGGAATGGAAGGGAATGGAACGCGGAATGGAACTTGGAATGGAACGTGGAATGGAACATGGAATGGAGAGTGGAATGGAATGGAACATGGAGTGGAACGTGGAATGCACCGTGGAAGGGAATGTGGAATGTAATGAAATGTGGAAAGAAATGGAATGTGGAATGGAATGCTGAAAGAATTGTGGAATGGAATGGAATGGTATAGAATATGGAAAGGAATGGAATGGAATGCGGAATGGAAGATGGAAAGGAACATGGAATGGAACATGGAATGGAATGGAATGGAACGTGGAATAGAAGGTGGAATGGAATGGAATGAAAAGTGCAATGGAAATGAATAGAATGTGTAATGGAAGCGAATGGAATGTGAAATGCAATCGAATAGTATGGATTGTCGAATGGAATGGAATGGAATGGAATGGAATGGAACGTGGAGTGGAATGGAATGGAATGTGGAATGGAATGGTTTGGAATGTGGAATTGAATGCAATGGAACATGGAATACAAAGTGAAATGGAATGTGGAAAGTAATGTGGAATGGAATGGAATGGAATGTGGAATGTAATGTAACGGAATGTGGAATAGAATGGAAAGGAATGAAATGGAATGGGGAATGTACTAGAATGGAATGTGGAATGCAATGGAATGGAAAGGAATGTGGAATTGAATGGAATGTAATGTGGTATGGAGTGGTATACTATATGGAATGGAAGGGAATGAAACGTGGAATGAATGTGGAATGGAATGAGGAATGGAATGGAATGGAATGTGTAATAGAATGGAATGAAATGGAATGTGGAATAGAATGGAATGAAATTGAATGAAATGTGGAATCGAAAGGAATGGAATTTGGAATGCAATGTAATGGAACGGAATGTGAAATGGAATGGAATGGAATGTGGTATGGAAGAGAATGGAATGTGGAATGCAATGTAATGGAATATGGAATGGAATGGAGGGGAATGTGGAATGGAATAGAATGGAATGTGGAAAAGAATGGAATGGAAGGGAATGTGGAATGGAAAGAGGAATGGAACGTAGAATGTAATTGAATGGAATGTGGAATGGAATGGAATGGAATGTGAAAAGGAATGGAAAGTGGAATGGAATGGAATGGAATGTGGATTCGAACGGAAAGGAATATGTAATGAAATGGAATGGAATGGAATGGAAAGTGAAATGGAATGTGGAATGGAATGTGAAATGTAATGTGGAATTGAATGTGGAATGGAAAGTGGAATGGAATAGAATGGTAAGTGGAAAGGAATAGAATGGAATGGAAAGTGAAATGGAATGGAAAGGAAAGAGAAATGGCATGGAATGGAATGTGGAATTGAATAGAATGTAATGTGGAATAGAATGCAATGGAATGGAATGTTGAATGAAATGGAATGGAATGTGGAATTGAATGGAATTAAATGTGGAATGGAATGGAATGGAATGCAATATGGAGTGGAATGGGGAATGGAATGGGATGGAATGTGAAATGGAATGTGAAATTGAATGTGGAGTGGAATGGAATGGAACTGGATGGACAGGAATGTTTAATGCAATGGAAAGGAATGTGGAATGGAATGTGGAAGGGAATGTGGAATTTAATGGAATGTGTAATGGAATGTAAGGGTATGTGTAATGGAATAGAATGGAATGTATAATGGAATTGAATGGAATGTGGAATCGAAAGGAATGCAATGTGGAATGGAATGGAATGGAATGTGGAATGGAATGTTAAATGGAACGTGGAATGGAATGTGAAATGGAATGTGGAATGGAATGCAATGGAATACAGAATGGAATGGAAATAAATGTGGAATTCAATGGAATGGAATGGAATATGGAATGGAATGTAATTGAAAGGAACTGGGAATGGAATGGAAAGGATTGTGGAATGGAATATGGAATTGCATGGGATGAATTGTGGAATGGAATGTGTAATTGTAAGGACTGGAATGTGGAATGAAATGTGGAATGCAATGGAAAATGGAATGGAATGCAATGGAATGCAATGTGTTATGGAATGGAATTGAATGGTATGGAATTTGGAAAGGAATGAGGAATGGAATGGAGTGGAATGTGTAATGGAATGTGGAATGGAATGGAATGGAATGTGGAATGGAATGGAATTGACTGAGAAATGAAAGTGGAATGGAAAGTGGACTATACCGTGGATTGGAATGGAATGGAAGGCAATGTGGAATGGAAAGTTGAATGGAATGGAGTGGAAAGAGAAATGGAATGTGGAATGGAATGGAATGTGGAATGGAATGGAAAGGAATGGAATGTGGAATGGAATGGAATATGGAATGGAATGTGGAATGGAATGGATTGGAATGTGGAATGGAATGAGGAATGGAATGGAAATGAATGTGGAAAGGAATGTGGAATGCAATTGAATGGAATTTGGAATGGAATTGAATGGAATGTGGAATGGAATGGAATGGATTGTGGAATGGAACGTGGAATGAAACGTGGAATGGAATGGAATGGAATGTGGAATGGAATGTGGAATGGAATAGAATGGAATGTTGTAAGGAATGAGAAATTTAATTTAATGGAATGTGGAATGGAATATGGAAAGTAATGGATTGGAATGTACAATGGAAAGTGGAATGCAATGCAATGGAATGGAATGTGGAATGGAAGGGAATGGGATGTGAAATTCAATGGAATTGAATGGAATGTGGAATGGAATGGAATGGAAAGAAACGTGGAATGGAATGGAATGGATTGTGGAATGGAATATGTAATGGAATGGGATTCAATGTGGAATGGAATGTGAAATGGGATAGAATGGAATGTGGAATGGAATGTGGAATGGAATGAGGAATTGAATGGAATGGAATGTGTTGGAATGTGCAATGGCATGGATTGGAATGTGGAATGGAATGGATTAGAATGGAATGTGGAATCCAAGGAAATGGAATGGAAAGTGTAATGGAAAGGAATTGAATGGAATGTGGAACGGAATGGAAAGGATTCTGGAATGGAATGGAAAGTAATATGGAATGGAATGGAATGGAATGGAATGTGGAATAGTACGGAATGGAATAGAATGGAATGAATTGAGGAATGGAATGAAAATTAATGTGGAAAGGAATGGAATGGAATGTTGAATAGAATTTGGAATAGAATGGGATGGAATGTGGAATGAAATGTAGAATGGAATGTGGAATGGAATGGGGAATGGAATGGAATATAATGGAATATGCAACCGAATGGAATTGAATGTGGAACGGAATGGAAATGAATGTGCAATGGAATGTAGAAAGTAGTGGAATGGAAGGTGGAATGGAATGTGGAATGGAATGGAATGAAATGGAATGTGGAATGGAAGAGAATGGAATGTGAAATGGAATGTGGAATGGAATGGAATGGAATGTGGAATGGAATGAAATGGAAAGTGTAATGTAAAGGAAAGGAATGTGGAAAGGAATAGAATCGAATGTGGAATGGAATGGAATGGAATGTGAAATGGAAGTGAATGGAATCTGGAATGAAATGGAAAGGAATGTGGAATGAAATTGAATGGAATGGAATATAAGGTGGAATGGAATGTGGAATGCTAAGGAATGCAATGTGGAATGGATTGTGGAATGGAATGGAATGGAATATGGAATGAAATGTAATGGAATTGAATGGAATGGAATGTGGAAGGGAACGGAATGGAATGTGGAATTCAGTGGAATGGACTGTGGAATGGAATGGAATGGAAAGTGGAATGGCAGGTGGAGTGGAATTTGGAATGGATTGTGGAATGGAATAGAATTGAATGTGGAATTGAATGGAATGGAATGGAACGAAGATTGGAATGTGGAATGGAATGTGGAATTCAATGGAATGGAAATTAATGTGAAATGGAATGGAATGGAATTAGGAACTGAATGGAATTGAATGTGGAATGGAATGGAATGGAACGTGGAATAGGATGTGGAATGGAATGTGGAAGGTAATGTGGACTGGAAAGAGGAAGGCAATGTTGAATAAAAAGGAATGGAATGTGGAATGGAATAGAATAGAATGGAATGGGTAATGGAATGTGGAATGGAATGTGGAATGGAATGGAATGTGGAATGCAATGGAATGGAATGTGGACAGAATGGAATGGAATGTGGAAAGGAATGCTATGTGAAATGGAATGTGAAATGGGATGTGGAATGGAATGTGAAATGGAATGAGGAATGGAATGTGAAATGGAATTTGGAATGGACTGTAAAATGGAATGTGGAATGGAATGAAATGGAAAGTGGAATGGAATGGAATGGAACGTGGAATGGAAGGGAATGGAATGCCAAATGGATTGGAATGGAACGTGGAATGGAATGGAATGGAATGCCGAATGGATTTGAATGGAACGTGGAATGGAATGGATGGTATCATGCAATGGAAGGGAACCGGGAATGAAATGGAATGGAATGCGGCTTCGAATGGAATGGAATGTGGAATGCAATGAAATGTAATGCGCAACGGAATGTGGAATGTAATTGAATGCAATGAGGAATGGAATGTGGAATGGAAAGGAATATGGAATGGAATGGAATGGAATGAAATGCAATGTGTTATGGAATGGAGTTGAATGGAATGGAATTTGGAAAGGAATGTGGAATGGAATGGAATGGAATGTGGAATGGAATGTGGCATGGAATGGAATGGAGTGTGGAATGCAACGTGGAATGGAAAGTGAACTAGAACGTGGAATGGAATGTAGAATGGAATAGAATAGAAGGGAATGTGGAATGGAAAGTGGAGTGGAATGTAGTGCAATGATAAATGGAATGTGGAATGCAATGGAATGTGGAATGGAATGGAAAGGAATGGAATGTGGAATACAATGGAATTGAATGGAATGGAATGTGGAATGGAATGGAATGGAAAATGAAAGGGAAGGGAATGGAATGGAATTGAATAGAATGTGGAATGGAATGGAATGGAATGGAGTGGAATGGGATGTGGAATGGAATGGAATGGAAAGTGGAACGGAAGGGGATGGAATGGATTGTGGAATGGAATGGAAAGGAACGTGCAATGGAATGGAATGGAATGTGGAATGGAATGTAGAATGGAATGGATTAGAATACGGAATGGAATGGTATGGAATGTGGAATGGAATGGAATGGAATGTGGAATGGGATGTGGAATGGAAAGCAATGGAATGTGGAATTGAATGGAATGGAATGTGGATTGGAAAGGAATGGAATGTGGAATGGAATGCAAGGCAATGTGGATTGGAATGTGGAATGGAATGTGGAATGGAAAGTGTAATGAAATAGAATGGAATGTGGAATGGAACGTGGAGTAGAATGGAATGGAAAGTGGAATGGAACTTGGAATGGAACCTTGAATGGAACATGGAATGGAAAGTGCTATGTAATGTGGAATGGAAAGGAATGGAATGTCGAATGGAATGGAATGGAACATGGAATGGAATGGAATGGAATATGGAATTGAATGTGGAATAGAATGGAATGGAATGAGAGTAGAATGTGGAACGGGACGTAATGGAGTGCGGAAGGGAATGGAATGGAAAGTTATGGAATGCGGAATGGAGTGGAATGCAATGGGGAAAGGAATTTATTGGAATGCGGAATGTAACCTGGAAAGGAATGTGGAATGGAATGGAAAGGAATATGGAATGGAAGGGAATGGAAAGAGGAATTGAATAGAATGGAAAGGATTGGAAAGAGGAATAGAATGGAATGGAATGTAGAATGGAAAGGAATGGAATGTGGAGTGGAATGGAATTGTATGGAAGGTGGAATGCAACGGAAAGTAATGTGGAATAGAATGGAATTGTATGTAATGTGGAATGGAATGGAATGGTATGGAATGGAATGTGAAAAGAATTAGCATGGAGTGATGAATGAAATGGAATGGAATATAGAATTTAATGGAATGGAATGGAATGTGGAATGGAATGGAAAGGAATGGAATGCGGAAAAGAATGGAATGGAATATGGAAAGGAAGGGAATGGAATGGAAACGAACGTGGAATTGAATGGAATTGTATGTGGAGTGGAATGCAATGGAAAGTGGAATGGAATGTGGAATGGAATGCAATGTGAAATGGAATGTGGAATGGAATGGAAAGAAATTGGAAGGGAATGGAATGGAGAAAGGAAAGGAATGGAATTTGGAATGGAATGTAATGGTATGGAATGTGGAATGGAAAGGAATGGAATGGAATGGAATGTGGAAAGGAAAGGAATGGAATGTGGAATGCCATGTAATGTAATCTGGAATTTAATGGAATGGAATGGAATGTGGAACGCATTGGAATGGAATGGAATGCGCAATGTTATGGAATGGAATGTGGAATGTAATGGAATTGAATGCAATGCTATGGAATGTGGAATGGAAAGGAATGGAATGTGGATAGATGGAATGGTATGGAATGTGGAATGGAACGGAATGGAATGGAATTTGGAATGGAATGCAATGGAAGGTGTAAAGGAAGGGAATGGAATGTGGAATTTAATGGAATACAATGGAATGTGGAAGGGAGTGGAATGGAATGGAATGCGGAATGGAATGGAATGGAATCTGGAAGGAAAAGGAATTGAATGTGGAATTTAATGGAATGGAATGGATTTTGCAATGGAATGGAATGGAATTGAATTCAGAATGGAATGGAATGGAATGTGGAATGGAATGGCTTGGAATGGAATGTGGAATGGAAAGGAATTGAATGTGGAATGGACTGTGGAATGGAACGTGGAATGCAATATGCAATCGAATGCGGAATGGAAAGTGGAATTGAAAGGAAAGGAAAGTAGAGTGCAATGTGGAATGGAACGGAATGGAACGTGGAATGGAATGTGGAATGGATGGCGGAATGGAACGTGAAATGGAAAGTGGAATGGATTGGCATGGAAAGTGGAATGGAATGTGGAATGGATGGTGGAATGGAATGCTAGGAAATGTAGAATGAAATGTGATAAGGAATGTAATGGAATGTGGAATGGAATGCAATGGAATGAGGAATGGAATGTATTGGAATGTGGAAAGGAATGTAATGGAATGTGGAATGGAAAGGAAGGGATTATGGAATGCAATGTGGAATGCAATGTGGAATAGAAAGTGGAATGGAATGGAATGGATTGTGCAATGGAACATCGAATGGAATGGAAGGTAACGTGGAATGGAACTTGGAATGCAACGTGGAATGGAACGTGGAATGGAATGTGGAACGCAGCATGGATTGGAATGTATAAGGGAATGTGGAATGGAATGTGAAAAGGAATGGAATGGAATGTGAAATGGAATCTGGAATGGAATGTGAAATGGAATGGAACGGAATGTGGAATGGAAGGGATTGGAACGTGGAATGGAATGTGGAAAGGAATGGAATGGAATGGGAATGGAAAGTGGAATGGAATGCAGAATGGAATTTGGAATGGAATGTAATGTGGAATGCAATGGAATGTGGAATGGATTGTGGAATGGTATGTGGTGTGGCACGTGGAATGGAACGCAGTGCAATGTGGAATGGAATGTGGAATTTAATGTGAAATAGAAAATGGAATGGAATGCAATGTGGAATCGAACATGGAATGAAATGGAATGGAGCGTGGAATGCATCATGGAATGCAACGTGGAATGGAATGTGGAAAGGAAAGTGGAATGGAATGGAATGAAATGTGGAAAGGAAAGCGGAATGGAATGGAATGGAACGTGGAATGGAATGTGGAATGGAATGGAATGTGGAATGGAATGTGGATGGAATGTGGAGTGGAATGGAATGGAAAGTGGAATGAAATGGAATGGGATGTGGCATCTAATGTGGAATGGAACGTGGAAAGGAATGGAATGGAACGTGGAATGGAATGTGGAATGGAAAGGAATGGAATGTGGCATGGAATGTGGAATGGAACGTGGAATGAAATGGAAAGGAATGTGGAATGAAACATGGAAAGGAATGGAACGGAATGTGGAATGGGATGAGGAATGGAAAGTGGAATTTAATGTGGAAAGGAATGTTGAATGGAAAGGAAAGGAATGTGGAATTTAATGTGGAACGGAATGTGGAATGGAACGGAATGCAATGCGGAATGGAATGTGGAATAGAATGGAATGGAATGTTGAATGGAATGGAATGGAATGTGGAATGGAAGGGAATGGAATTCCATGGAATGTGGAATTGAAAGGAATGGTTTAAGGAATGGAATGGAAAGTGGAATGGAATGTGGAATGGAATGAAATGTGAAATGGAATGAGTAATGGATTGGAAAGGAATTTGAAATGGAAAGGAATGGAATGTGGAACGGCATGGAATGGAATGGATTGGAATGTGGAAAGGAAATGAATGGAATGTAGAATGGAAAAGAATGGAATGTGGAATGGAATGCAATGGAATGGTATGGAAAGTGGAATGGAAATGAATGGAATGTGGGATGCAATGGTATGGAATCTGGAATGGAAAGGAATGGAATGTGGAAGGCAATGGAGTGGAATGTGGAATGGAATGGAATGCAATCTGGAATGGAAGGTGGAACGGAATGGAATGGAAGGTGGAATAGAATGAAGAATGGAAAGGAATGGAATCTGGAAGGGAATGGAAAGGAATGGATTGGAATGGAACGTGAAATGAAACGTGGAATGGAAAGTGGAATGGAATGAGGAATGAAATGGAAAAGAATGCCGAATGGAAGGTAATGGAATGTGGAATTGAATGTGGAATGGAATGCAAAGGAATGTGGAATGGAATGGAAAGGATGTGGAATGGAAGGTAATGGAAAGTGGAATGGAATGTGGAATGGAATGGAATGGAAGGGAACGGAATGTGGAATGTTATGGAAAGAAAACTGGAATGGAACATGTCATGGAATGGAATGGAACGTGGAATGGAAAGTGGAAAGGAACGAGGAAGGGAATGGAACGCAACGTGGAATGGAACGTGGAATGGAATGTGGAATGTAAGGTGGAATCCAAGTGGAATGGAATGTAATCGAATGTGGAATGGAATGGAATGCATTGAGCAATAGAATGGAAAGGAGTGTTGAATATAATGTGGAATGGAATGGAAAGGAATCCAGAATGGAGTGGAACGGGATGGAATGGAATGGAATGCAATGGAAAGTGGAATGGAACGTGGAATGCAAAGTGGAATGGAAAGTGGAATGGAAAGGAATCAAATGTGGAATGGAAGGGAATGGAATGTGGAATGGAATGTGTAATGGAATGGAATGGAATGTGGAATGGAATGTAACGGAATGTGGAATGCAATGTGGAATGGAATGGAATGGTATGGAAAGTGGAAAGGAATGGAATGGAATAGAATGCTATGTGGAAAGGAATGGAATGGAATGGAAAGTGGAATTGAATGCAATGGAAAGTGGCATAGAATGGAATGGAATGCGGAATATAATGGAATGGAAGGTGGAATGGAATTGATGGTGGCATGCAATGTTATGGAACCTGGAATGGAATGTAATGGAATGAGGAATATAATGGAAAGGAAGGTGGAATGGAATTGATGGTGGCATGAAATGGAATGGAACCTGGAATGGAATGCAATGTAACGTGGAATGGAATGGAATGGAATTTGGAAAGGAATGGAATGGATTCTGGAATGGAATGAAATGGAATGTGAAATGAAATGTGGAATGGAATTGAATGGAATGAGGAATGGAATGTGGAATGGAATGGAATGTGGAATGGAAAGCTATGGAATGAAATGTGTGATGGAATGGAGTTGAATTGAATGGAATTTGGAGTGGAATGTGGAAAGGAATGGAGTGGAATATGTAATGGAATGTGGAATGGAATGGAATGGACTGTGGAATGCAATGTGAAATGGAATGGAATGGAGTGTGGAAGGCAACGTGGAATGGAAAGTGGACTAGAAAGTGGAAAGGAACATGGAATGGAATGGAATTGAAGGGAAAGTGGAATGGAAAGTGGAACGGAATGGAGCGTAATGATAAATGGAATGAGGAATAGAATGGAATGTGGAAAGGAATGGAATGGAATGTGGAATGGAATGGAATGGAATGGAATGTGGAACTGAATGTGGAATGGAATGGAATGGAATGTGGAATGGAAGTTGCAATGGAATGGAAATGAATGTGGAATGGAATTGAATGGAATGTGGAATGGAATGGAATGGATCGTGCAATGGAACGTGGAATGGAACATGGAATGGAATGTAACTGAATGTGTAATGGAATGTGGAACGGAATTGAACGAAATGTGGAATGCAAAGTGGAATGGAATGGAATGGAATCTGGAATGGGATGGAATCGAATGTGGCATAGAATGTGGAATGGAACGTGGAATGGATTGAAATGGAATGTGGCATGGAATTTGGAATGGAATATGAAATAGAACGTGGAATGGAAAGAAATGTGGAATGGTATGTGATATTCAATGTGTAATGGAAAGGAATGGAATATGGAATGGAAGGGAATGGAATGGGATATGGAATGGAATGGAATATGGAATGTAATAGAATGGAATGTGGAATGCAATGGAATGGAATCTGGAATGGAATGGAATGGAATGAGGAATAGAATTGAATGGAATGGAATAGAATGTGGAATGGAAATGAATGTGTAATGGAATGTGGAATGGAATGGAATGGAATGGTATGAGGAATGGAATGGAATGTAATGTGAAATGGAATGGAATGGAATGTGCAATGGAATGGTATGGAATGTGGAATGGAATGGAATGGAATGGAATATGGAAAGGAATGAAATGGAATGGAATAGAATTTGGAATGGAATGGAATGGAATGTAGAATGGAATGGAATGCAATGTTTAATGAAATGGAATGGAATGTGGAATGGAATGGAATGTAATGAGGATTGGGATGTGCAATGGAATGGAATGAAATTTATTCGAATGTTGAATGGAATGCAATGGAATTTGCAAAGGAATGGTATATGGAATTGAATATGGAGTGGTATGGAATGTGGAATGGAATTGAATGAAATGTGGAATGGAATTGAATTGAATGGAGTGTGCAATGGAATGGAATGGAATGTGGAATGGAATGGAATTGAATGGAATGTGGAATGGAATAGAATAAAATGGAACGTAAAATGGAATGAAATGTGGAATGGAATGTGGAATGGAATGGAAATAAATGGAATGTGGAATGGAATGGAATGTTGAACGGATTGCAATTGAATGTGGAATGGAATGGAATGGAATGGAAAGTAGAATGGAATGCAATGGAATGGAATGCAATGGAATGGAATCTGGAATGGAATAGTATTGAATGAGGAAAGTAAAGTAATGCAATGAAATGGAATTAAATGGAATGTCGATGGAAATGGAATGTGAAATGAAATGGCAAAGAATGTGGAATGGAATGTAATCAAACGTGGAATGGAATAGAATGGATTGCGGAATGGAATGTGGCATGGAATAGAAAGGAATGTGGAATGGAATGTGGAATGGAATAGAATGCAATTGGGAATGGAGTGTGGAATGGAATGGAAAACAATATTCAATGTAATGTAGAATGAAACGGAAAGTGTAATGGATTGGAATCAAACGTGGAATGGAATCGAATGGAAAGAGGAATGGAGTGGAATGGAATGGAATGGTTTGTGGAACGGAATGGAACGTGGTACAAAATGGAATGGAACGTATTGTGGAATGGAACGGTATGGAACGTGGAAAGGAATGGAATTGAATGAGGAATGGTATTTGGAATTGAATGAATAGTGGAATGGATTTGAATGGAATGGAAAGTGGAATGAAATGTTTATTGGAATCTGGTGGAATGCGGAATTGAATGTGGGATGGAATGGAATGGAATGTGGAAAGGTATGTGGAATGGAATGTGATGGAATGTGGAATTGAATGTGGAATGGAATGGAATGGAATGTGGAATGGAATGTGGAATGGAATGGAATGCAAAGTGGAATTGAATGGAATAGAATGAGGAATGGAATGTGGAATGGAGTGGAATGGAAAGTGGAAAAGAATGTAGTAGAATGTGGAATGGAACGTGAAATGCAACGTGGAGTAGAACGTGGAATGAAATGTGGAATGGAACATGGAATGGAATGGAATGGAACGGGCAATGGAATGGAATGTGGAATGGAATGTAAAGGAATGGAATGTAGTTAAACAAGACGTGGAATGGAATGGAATGTGAAAAAGAATGGAATGGAATAAGGAATGGAATGTAATGGAATGTGGTATGGAATACAATGGAATGTGGAATGGAATGCGGAATGGAATGGAATGGAGTGTTTAATGAAATCTGGAATGGAATGGAATGGAATGTGGAATGGAATGGGGAAAGGAATGTGGAAAGGAATGTCGAATTGAATGGAATGGAAAATGGAATGCAATATGGAATGGAGTGTGAAATGTAATGCAGAATGGAACGCAATGGAATGTGGAATGGTATGTGGAATGGAAGGGAATGGAACGTGGAATGGAAAGTGGAATAGACTGCGGAAAGAAAAGTGGAATGGAACGGAATGGAAGGGGGAATGGAATGTGGAATGGAATGTAGAATTGAAAGTGAAATGTATTGGAATTGAATGTGGACTGGAACGTGGAATAGAATGGAATGGGACGTGGAATGGAAAGTGGAACAGAACGAGGAATGGAATGGAAGAGAACTTGGAATCATATGCGGGATGGAATGTGGAAACTAATGCAATGGAATGTGGAATGGAATGTTGTACAAAATGGAATGGAATGCGGAATGGAATGGAATGGAAAGTGAAATGGAATGTGGAAAGGAATGTGAAATGCAATGTGGAATTGAATGTGAAATTGCATGGAATGGAATGTGGAATGCAATCTGAAATGGAATGTGGAAAGGAATGTGAAATTGCATGGAATGGAAAGCGGAATGGAATGGAATGGAATGTGGAATAGATCTTGTAATGGCATAGCGAGGGTAACGTGGAATTTAACGTGGAATGGAATGGAATGGTATGTGGAATGGAATGGAATGGAATATGGAATGGAATGTGGAATGGAATATGGAATGGAATGGAACGGAATGTGGAATGCAATGTGGAACGGAATGTGGAATGGAATGTGGAATGGAATGTGGAAAGAAATGTGGAATGGAACAGAATGCAATGTGAAATGAAATGGAACGCAATGTGGAATGGAATGGAATGGAATCAGTAATGGAATGCAGTAGAATGTGGAATGGATTATACAACGAAATGTGGAATGGAATGTGGAATGGAATGTGGAAAGGAATGTGGAATGTAACGGAAAGTAATGTGAAATTGAATGGAATGAAATGTGGAATGAAATATGGACTGGAATGGAAAGTGGAATGAAATGGAATGGAATGTGGATTGGAATGGAATGGAAAGTGAAATGGAATGTGGAATGGATTATGGATGGAATGTGGAATGGAATGTGGAATGGAATGTGGAATGAAATGTGGAGTAGAACGGAATGGAATGTGGAACGGAATGTGGAGTAGAGTGTGGAAAGGAATGTTGAACGGAACGGAATGGAAAATGGAATGCAATGTGGAAGGGAATGTTGAATGGAACGTAAAATGGAATGGAATGGAATGCGGAATGGAACGTGGAATGGAATGTGGAAAGAATTGGAAAGTGGAAAGTAGTGGAATGTAATGTGGAATGGAATGGAATGGAATGGGCAAAGGAATGGGGAATGGAATGGAAAGGAATGTGCAATGGAATGTGGAAAGGAATGGGATGAAATGTGGAATGGAATGTGGAATGGAATGGACTGGTTGTGGATTGGGACGTGCAATGGAACGTGGATAGGAACGTCAAATGGAATGGAATGGAATGTGGAATGGAATGGAATGTAATGTGGATTGGAATGTGGAATGGAATGGAAAGTGGAATGGAATGGAATGGAACGTGGAATTGAATGCGATGGAATGTGGAATGTGGAATGGAATGGAATGGAATGGAATGTGGAGGGGAATGGAATGGAATGTGGAATGGAATGGAATGGAAAGTGGAAAAGAATGTGGAAAGGAATGTGCAATGGAATCTGGAATGTAAATGAAATGAATGTGGAAGTGTATGGAATCGAATGTGGAATAGAGTGGAATGGAATGTGGAAGCGAATGGAAAGGAATGGAAAGCGGAATAAAATGGAATGGAATGGAATTGAATGCGGAATGGAATGGAATGCAATGTGGATTGCAATCTACGGGAATTGAATGTGAAATTGAATGGAATGTTATGTGGAAAGAAACGGAATGGAATGTGCAATGGAATGGAATGCAATGTGGAATGGAATGGAATTGAACGTGGAATTGAATGTGTAATGGAATGTGTAATGGAATAAAATGGAATGAAATGGAATGTGGAATGAAACCGAATGTAATGTGGAAAAGAATGGAATGGAATTCAATCAGGAATGGAAAGTGGAAAGTAATCGAATGGAATGTGGAATGGAATGGAATGGAATGTGAAATGGAATGGAATGGAATGTGAAAGGGAATGTGGAAAGGAATGTTAAAAGCAAAGGAATGGAATGTGTAATGGAAAGTGGAATGGAATAGAATGGAATGTGGAATCGAATGTGGAATAGAATGTGGAATGCAATGGAATGTGGACTGGAATGTGGAATGGAATGGAATGGAAAGTTTAAATGGAATGGAAAGGAATGTGGAAGGAAATGTGGAATGGAATAGATTGGAATGTGGAAAGGAATGTGGAATAGAATGTGGAATGGAATGGAATGTGGAATGGAATGTGGAATAGAATGTGAAACGGAATGGAATGTGGAATGGAATGTGGAATGGAATGGAATTGAAAGTTTAAATGGAATGTAATGGAATGTGGAGTGGAATGGAATGCAATGTGGAATGGAATGTCGAATGGAGTGGAATGGAAAGTGGAATGCAATGGAATCCAACGTGGAATGGAATGGAGTGGAGTGGAATGTGGAATGGAATGGAATGGAATGTGGAATTCAATGCAAAGAAATGTGGAATGGAATGTGGAATGCAATGCGGAATGGAAAGCAATGGAATGTGGAATGGAATGTGGAATGGAAAGGGTAGTGCAATGGAATGGAATGTGGAATGGAAGGTGGAGTGGAATGGAATGGAACATTGAATGGATCTTGGAATGAAACCTGGAATGGAACGTGGAATGGAATGTTGAATGGAATTTGGACTGGAAAGGAATGGAATGTGGAATGTAATGTGGAATGGAATCTAAAGGAATGTGGAATGGAATGGAATGGAATGTGGAATTGATTGTGGAATGGAATGGAATGGAATGAGAATAGAATACGGAATGGAATGTAATGGAATGCGGAATGGAACAGAAGGGAAAGTTATGGAATGTGGAATGGAGTGGAACACAATGTGCAATGGAATGGAATGGAACGTGGAATGTAACGTGGAATGGAATGTGGAATGGAATGGAAAGGAATGTGGAATGGAAGGGAATAGAAAGTGGTATGGTATAGAATGGATAGGATTGGAATCTGGAATGGAATGGAATGGAATGTAGAATGCAAAGTAATGGAATGTGGAATGGAATGGTATTGTATGGAAAGCGGAATAGAAAGGAATGGAATGTGGAATAGAATGGAATGATATGTAATGTGGAATGGAAAGGAATGGAATGGAATTGAATGGAATGGAATTGAATGGAATGGAATGTGGAATGGAATGTGGAATGGAATGCAGAATGGAATGTGGAATGGAATGTAGAATGGAATGTGGAATGGAATGCAAAGGAATGTGGAATGGAATTGAAAGGATGTGGAAAGGTAGGTGAAGGAAAGTGGCATGGAATGTGGAATGGAAAAGAATGGAATGGAATGGAATGGAATGGAATGGAATGGTATGTGGAATGCTATGGAAAGGAACGTGGAATGGAACGTGGAATGGAATGGAATGGCACATCAAATGGAAAGGGAAAGGAAAGTGGAAGGGAATGGAACGGAACCCGGAATGGAATGTAGAATATAACGTGGAATGGAACTTGGAATGGAATGAAATGAAACATAGAATGGAACGTGGAATGGAAAGAGGAATGGAATGAGGAAAGGAAAGGAATGGAATGTGGAATGGAATGGAATGGAATGTGGAATTGAGTGGAAAGCAATGTGCAATGGAATGGAATGTAATTTCAATATAATGTGGAATGGAATGGAAGGGAATCCAGAATGGAGTGGAATGGAAAGGAATGGAATGGTATGGAATGGAAAGTGGAATGGACCATGGAATGCAAAATGGAATGGAATGTGGAATGGAAAGGAATCGAATGTGGAATAGAAGGGAATGGAATGCGCAATGGAATGTGTAATGGAATGGAATGGAATGCATTGGAATGTGGAATGGAATGTAATGGAATGCCAAAAGGAATGTAATGGTATGGAATGTGGAACGGAATGGAATGGAACAGAATGCAATGTGGAACGGAATGGAATGAAATGTTGAATGGAATGGAATCGAATGTGTAATGGAATGGAATGAAATGGAATGCGGAATTTTATGGAATGGAATGCGGAATGGTAAGGAATCGAATGTGGAATGGAATGTAATGGTATGGAAAGGAATGGAATGCAATGTGGATTTCAATTGAATGGAAAGTGTAATTTAATGGAATGGAATGTGGAATGGAATGGAATGGAATGGAATGGACGGTGTAATGGAATGTGGATTGGAATGTGGAATGGAACATGGAATGGAATGAAATGGAACGTGGAATGGAATGGAATTGAACGTGGAATGGAATGCGAAATGGAACGTGGAATGAAACGTTGAGTGGAACGTGGAATGGAATGGAATGTTGAATGGAACTGAATGGAAGTGGAATGGAATGGAATGGAATATGGAATGTAACGTGGAATGTAAAGAAACAGAAGGTGGAATGGAACGTGAAATGGAAACAATAAAGGAACGTAGAATGGAACGTGGAATGGAATGGAATGGAACGTCAAATGGAAAGTAGAATGGAACGTGGAATGGAATGGAATGGAATGAGGTAAAGAATGTGGAAAGGAATGGAATGGAATGTGGAATGGAAGAGTGTATTGGATGTGGAATGGAATATAATGGAATGTGGAATGGAATGTGTAATGGAATGGAATATGAAAGGGAATGTGGAAAGAAATCTGGAATGGAATGTGGAAAGAAATGTGGAGTGAAAGGGAATTGAATGTGGAATGGAACATGGAAAGGAATGTGGAAAGGAATGTGGAATGTAATGGAAAGGAAGTTTGAAAGGAATGGAATGGAATGTGGTATGTAATGGGGAAAGGAATAGAATGGATTGTGGAATGGAATGTGATATGGGATGTGGAATGAAACGAAATTGAATGTAGAATGCAATGTGGAAAGAAATGGAATGGAATGTATAATGGCCTG
Organism: Pongo abelii; assembly: GCF_028885655.2. Classification (NCBI taxonomy): domain Eukaryota; kingdom Metazoa; phylum Chordata; class Mammalia; order Primates; family Hominidae; genus Pongo; species Pongo abelii. The sequence continues at coordinate 14,390,912 of NC_071997.2, read as the reverse complement.
CGGAATGGAATGTGAAAGGGAATGTCGAATGCAAAGTGGAATGGAATGTGAAATGAAATCGAATGTAATGTGAAATGGAATGTGCAATGGAATGGAATGTGGAAAGGAATGGAATGGAATGTGGAATGGAATGGAATGGAATGTGGAATGGAATGTGGAATGCAATGCAATGGAATGTGGAAGAGAATGTGGAATGGAATGTGGAATGCAATGCTATGGAATGTGGAACAGAATGTGGAATGGAATGCGGAATGGAATGTGGAAAGGAACCTGGAATGGAACGTGAAAAAGTATGGAATGGACTGGAATGTGGAATGCAAAGTGGAATGGAAGATGGAATGGAATGTGGAATGGGACGTGGAATGGAACGTGCAATGGAATGTGGAATGGAACGTAGAATGGAACATGGAATGGAAAGTGGAATGGAATGTGCAATGGAATGTGGAATGGAACGTGGAATGGAAAGGAATGGAACGTGGACTGGAACGAGGAATGGAATGGAATGGAACGTGGAATCGAATGTGGAATGGAATATGAAATGGAACGTTGAATGGACTGAATTGGAAAGTGGAATGGAATGTGGAATGTAATGCAAGGCAGTGTGGAATGGAAAGTGGAATGGAATGGAAAGGAATTTCGAATAGAATGTGAAATGGAATGGAATGGAATGTGGAATGGTATGTGTAATGCAATGAAATGGAACGTGGAATGGAACCGAATGGAATGTGGAATGGAATGTGGAATAGAAAGTGGAATGGAATGGAATGGAATGTGCAACGGAACGTGGAATGGTATGGAATTGAACATGGAATGGAAATTTGAATGGAAATTGGAATGGAACGTGGAATGGAATGTGGAATGCAACCTGGAATGAAATGTGGAATGGATGGTGGAATAGAATGGAATGGAATGTGGAATGGAATGAAACTTTATGTGGAATGGAAAGTGGAATGGAATGGAATGGTATATGGAATAGAATGTGGAAGGGAACGGAATGGAACGGAGTGAATTTTCGAATGGAATGTGGAATGGAATGTGGAATAGAACTTGGAATGGAATGTGGAATGGAAGGTGGAATGTAATGTGGAATGTAACGTGGAATGGAAAGGAATGCTATGTTTAATTGAATGTAGTGGAATGTGCAAAGGAATGGAATGGAATGTAGAATGGAACGTGGAATGGAATGTGGAATGGTATGTGTAAGGTAATGGAATGGAATGTGGAATGGAAGGAAATGGAATGTGGAATGGAAGGAAATGGAATGTGGAGTGGAATGTGCAATGGAAGGGTATGGAATGGAATGGAACGTAGAATGAAATGGAATGGAAAGTGGAATGGAATGGAATGGAATGTGGAATGGAAAGGAATGGTCTGAAATGTGGAATGGAATGGAATGGAATAGAATGGAATGGAATGAAATGGAACGTGGAATGGAAGGTGGAATGGAATGTGGTATGGAATGTGGAATGGAATGGAATGGAATGTGGAATGGAAAGGAAAGGAACGTGGAATGGAATGTGTAATGGAAAGGAATGGAATGGAACGGAATGGAATGGAATGGAATGGAACGTGGAATGGAATGGAATGGACCATGGAATGGAATGGAATGGAATGTGGAATGGAATGGAATGGAATGTGGAATAGTATGCGGAATGCATTGTGGAATGGAATGGAAAGGTCTGAAATGTGGAAAGGATTGGAATGGAATGTGGAATGGAATGGAATCGAGGGTGGAATGGAATGGAATGGAATGGAATCCGGAATGGTAAGGTATGGAAGGTGGAATGGAATGGAATGGAATGGAATGGAACGTGGAATGGAACGTGGAATGGAACGTGGAATCAAACGTGAAATGGAATGGAATGGAATGTTGAACGGAATGCAATGAAATTTGGAATGGAATGGAATGGAATATGGAATGTAACATGCAATGGAATGGAATGGAACGTGGAATGGAACGAGGAATGGAACCACTAATGTAACGAAGAATGGAACGTGGAATGGAATGGAATGGAATGTCTCATGGAACGTAGAATGCAACGTGCAATGGAATGGAAAGGGACATGTAATTGAATGTGGAATGGAATGTGAATATAATGGAATGGAACGTGGAATTGAATGGAATGGAATTTGGTATGGGATGTGAAATGGAATGAACGGAATGTGGAATGAAATGTGGAATGGAACAGAATGGAATGTAAAACGGAATGTGGAATGCAATATGGAGTGGAAAGTGAAAGAGAATTGGAATGGAATCAGAAATGGAATGTGGAATGGAATGTGGAATGGATCTTGGAATGGAATGGAATAGAATGTGGAATAGAACGTGTAATGGAATGGAATAGAACATGGAATGGAATGTGGAATGGAACGTGGAATGGAATGTGGAATGGAACCTGGAATGGAATGTGCAACGGAAAGTGGGATGGAACATGGAATGGAATGTGGAATGCAATGTGGAATGGAACATGGAATGGAATTGAATGGAATGTGCAACGGAACTTAGAATGGAATGGAAAGGAATTTGGAATGGAACCTGGAAAGTAATGTGGAATGGAACTTGGAATGAAAAGTACAATGGAATGTGGAATGGAATGTGGAATGCAATGAAATGGAATTTGGAAAAGAATGTGCAATGGAATGTCAAATGCAACGTTTAATGGAATGGAATGGAAAGTGGAATGGAAAGTGGAATGGAACGTGGAGTGGAACGTGGAATCGAATGGAATGGAAAGTTGAATGGAAACTGGAATGGAATGAAATAGAATGTGGCATGGAATGTGAAATGAAACGTGGAATGGAATGGAATGGAATGTGGAATGGAGTGGAATGGAATGTGGAATGCAATGGAATGGAATGGAACGTGGAATTGAATGGAATGGAATGGAACGTTGAATGCAATGGAATGGAATACAACGTGGAATTGAATGGAATTGAACAGGGAAAGGAATGTGGAATGGAAAGTGGAATGGAATGTGGAATGGAATGGAAAGGAATGTGGAATGGAATGGAATGGAATGGAAAGTGGAATAGAATAGACTGGAATGGAATGTGGAATGCAATGGAATGGAATGTGGAAAGGAATTGAATGTGGAATGGAAAGGAATGGAATGTAAAGGGGAATCGTATGGAATGGAATTGAATGGAATGCAGAAAGGAATGGAATGGAATGTGGGAAGGAATAGAACGTGGAATGCAATGAAGTGGAATGGAATGCGGAATGGAATTGAATGGAAGGGAATGTGGAAAGGAATGGAATGAAACTGAATGGAATGTGGAATGGAATGCAGTGAAATGTTTAATGGAAGAGAATGTGGAATGGAATGAAATGGAATGGATTGTGAAATGGAATAGAATGTGGAATGGAATGAATTGGAATGCAAAGTTTAACGGAATGGAATGGAATGTGGAATGGAATGGAATGGAACTGAATGGAATGGAATGTGTAATGGAATGGAGTGGAAATTGGAATGGAATTTTTAACGGAATGGAATGGAATGGAATGTGGAATGGAATGGAATGGAACTGAATGGAATGTGGAATGGAATGGAGTGCAAAGTGGAATGGAATAGAATATGGAATGGGAAGAAATGGAATGGGATGTGGAATGGAATGGAATGGAATGGAATGTGGAATGGAATGGAATGGAATATGGAATGGAATGGAAAGGAATGGAATCTGGAATGGAATGTGGAATAGAAAGGGATGGAATGGAATGGAAAGTGGAATGGAATGGAATCTAACCTGGACTGGAAAGTGGAATGCAAAGTGGACTTCAATGTGGAATGGAATGGAATGGAATGTGGAATGGAATGGAAGGGAATGTGGAATGGAAATTCGAATGGAATTTAACGGCATGTGAAATGGCATGTGAAATGGAAAGTGGAATGGAATGTTGAATGGAACATGGAAAGGAACATCGAATGGATTAGAATGGAACGAGAAATGCAATGGAAAGGAATATGGAATGGAATGGAACGGAATGTCCAATTGAATGTGGAATGGAATGGAATTGAATGCGGCATGGAATGTGGAATGGAATGGAAAGGAATGTGAAATGGAAAGAAATTGAATGTGGAATACAATGTTGACTGGAAAGGAATGGAATTGAATATGAAATGGAATGGAATGGAATGTGGAATGGAATGTGCAAAGGAATGGAATGGAGTGGAATGTGGATTGGAACGTGGAATGGAATGGAATGGAATGTGGAATGGAATGGAATGGAATGGGGAATTGAATGGGATGCAATATGGATTAGAATGAGGAATGGAATGGAATGGGAATGGAATTGAAAGAGGAATGGAATGGAAAGGAATGTGGAATGGAATGGGAATGGAATGAAATGGAATGTGGAATGGAATGGAATGGAATGCGGAATGGAATTGACTGAAATGTGGAATGGAATGGAATGGAATGGAATGGACTGGAACGTGCAATTGAATTCAATTGAACGGGGAATGGAATGTGGAATGGAATGGAATGGAATGAGGAATGGAAGAGTATGGAATTTCAAACAGAATGGAATGGAATGGAATGCACAATGGAATCTGGAATGGAATGTGGTATGCAATGGAATGGAATGTGGATCGGAATTGAACTTGGAATGCAAAGGAACGGAACGTGGATTGGAAAGGAATGGAATGGAATGTGGAATGGAATGGAAAGTGAAATGGAATTTGGAATGGAATGTGGAATGGAATGTGGAATGGAAAGTGGAATGGAATATGGAAAGTAATGTAGATTGGAATGTGGAAAGGAATGGAATGGAATGTCCAATGGAATGTGGAATGGGATGCAATTAATGTGGAATGGAATGGAAAGGAATGTGAAATGGAAAGAAATGGAATGTGGAATGGAATATGGAACGCAATGAAATGGAATTGAAAGTGAAATGGAATGGAAAAGAATGTGGAATGGAATATGCAAAGGAATGGAATGGAGTGGAAGGTGGATTGGAATGTGGAATGGAATGAAATGGACTGTGGAACGGAATGGAATGCTATGTGGAATCTAATGGAATGAAATGTGGAATGGAATATCAGATGGAATGGAATGCAATGTTGAATGCAATGGAATGGAATGTGGAATGGAATTTGTAATGGAATGGAATGAAAAACGGAATGTGCTAAGGAATGTGGAATGGAATGGAATGGAATGTAGAATGGAATGTGGAATGGAATGTGGAATGGAATTGAATGTAATATGGAACGGAATGTGGAATGGAATTTAGAATGCAATGGGATGAAATGTGCAATGGAATGTGGTTTGGAATTCAATGGAATGTGGAATAGAATGGAATGGAATGTGGAATGGAATGTGGAATGGAACGTGGAACGGAATGTAGAATGGAATGTCGACAGCAATGCAATGGAATGTGGAACGGAATGTGGAATGGAATGGAATCGAATGTGGAATGGAATGTGGAATGGAATAGAATGGAATGGAATGTGGAACGGAGTGCAATGGAAAAGAATGAAACGTAAGGTAATGTGGAATGGACCGTGGAACGAAAGGTGGAATGGAATGGATTGGATTGTGCAATGGAATGGAATGTAACGTGGAATGGAAAGGAATGGAATCTGTAATGGAAAGGAATGTAATACGGAATACAATGTAATGGTAAGGAATGTGGAATTGAATAGAATGGAATGGAATGGAATGTGCAATGAAACGGATTGGAATGTGGAAGGGAATAGAATAGAATGTGGAGTGGTATGGAATGGAATGTGGAGAGGATAGGAATGTATTGGAATGTGGAATGGAATGCAATGGAATACAATGAAATGGAATGCTATGTGGAATCAAATGTGGAATGGAATGGAATGCAATGGAATGTGGAATGGAAAGGAATGTGGAATGGAACGTGGAATGGAACATGGAATGGAATGTGGAATGGATTGTGGAATATAATGGAATGCAATGGAATGGAAAGAAATGGAATGCAATGCGGAATGTAATGTGGAATGGAATGGAATGCAATGGAATGTGGAATGAGATGGAACGTGGAATGGAACGTGGATTGGAGTGGAATGGAATGTGGACTGTAATGAAATGGAATGTTGAATGGAATGCGGAATGGAATGGAATTGAATGTGGAATGGAATGGAATGGAATGTGGAATGGAATGGAATGGAATGTGGAATGGAATGGAATGGAATGTGGAATGCAATGTTGAATGGAATGTGGAAAGGAATGGAATGGAATGTGGAATGGGATGGAATGGAAATTGGAATGGAAATGAAAGAAACGTGGAATGGAATGGAATGGAACGTGGTATGGAATGTGGAATGAAACGTGGACAAGAACATTGAATGTAAAGTGGAATGTAATGGAATAGAATGTGGAATGGTATGGAATGTGGAAAGGAAAGGGGAATACAATGGAATGGAATGTGGAATGGCATGGAATGAGATGTGGAATGGAATGTGGAATGCAATCTGGAAAGATATGTGGAATGGAACGGAATGGAATGTGGAAAGGAATGTGGAATAGAGTGTGCAATTGAATGTGGAATGTAATGTGGAATGGAAAGTGAAAGGGATTCTGGAATGGAATGGAATGGAACGTGGAATGGAATGGAATGGAATGTGAAAAGGAATCTGGAATGGAATGGAATGGAATGTGGAATGGAATGGAATGGAACGTGGAATGGAATGGAATAGAAGTTGGAATGGGATGTGGAATGGAATCTGGAAAGGAATGTGGAATGGAACGGAATGGAATGTGCAATGAAATGTGGAATGGAGTGTGGAATGGAATGTGGAATGCAACGGAATGGAATGTGGAATGGAATGTCGAATGGAGTGTGGAATGGTATGAGGAATGGATGGAATGGAAAGTGGAATAGAATTTGGAATGGAATGTAGCATGGAACGTGAAATGGAAAGGAATTGACCGTGTAATTGAACGTGGAATGAAATGGAATTGGGTGTGGAATGGAACGTGTAATGGAACGTGGAATTTAGAGGAATGGAACGTTTAATGGAATGTGGAATGGAATGTGGAAATGAATGGAATGGAATGTGAAAAGCAATGTGGAATGCCATGGAATGGAATGGAATGTGGAATGGAACGGAAGGGAATGTGGAATGGAATGTGGAATTGAATGTGGAATGAACGTGGAATGGAACGGAATGAAATGTGAAATGGACTGTGGAATGGAATGGAATGGAAAGTGGAATGGAATGAGAAACGGAATGTGGAATGGAATGTGGAATGGAAGGTGGAAAGGAATGTGGAATGGAAAGGAATAGAATGTGAAATGCAATTGAATGTAAGTGGAATGGAATGGAGTGGAATGTGGAATGGAATGTGGAAAGGAATGGGGAATAGTACGGAATGGAATGTGGAATCGAATGTGGAATGCAGTGTGGATTGGAATATTGAATGGAATGTGGAATGCAATGCGGAAAGGAATGTGGAAAGGAATGTGGAATGGAACGGAATGGAATGTGCAATGGAATGTGGAATGGAGTGTGGAATGGAATGTGTAATGGAACGCAATGCAATGTGAAGTGGAATGTGGAATGGAATGTGTAATGGAATGTCAAAATAATGCAACGGAATGTGGAATTTAACTTGGAATGGAATTTAATGGAACGTGGAATGGAATGTGGGATGGAATGTGGAATGGAATGTGGAATGGAATGGAAAGGAATGTGCAAACGAATATGGAAAGTAATGTGGAATTGAATGCGGAATGGAACGCAATGGATTGTGGAATGGAATGTGGAATGGAATGTTGAACGGCATGAAATGGAAAGTAGAATTGAATGGAATGGAATGTGGAATGGAATGGAATGGAACGTGGAATGGAACGCGGAATGGATTGTGGAATGGAAGGTGGAATGGAATGTGGAATGGAATGGATTGGAATGTGCAATGGAATGTGGAATGGAATGGAAAGGATTGTGCCAAGGAATATGGAATGGAATGTGGAATGCAAAGTGGAATAGAACGCAATGGAATGTGGAGTGGAATGTGGAATGGACTGTGGAATTGAATGTGGAATGAAAAAAGGAGTGGAATAGAATGGAAAGCGGAATGGAATGTGGAATGGAACGTGGAAAGGAAAGTGGAATGGAAAGGAATTGCAAGTGGAATGTAGTGTGGAATGGAATGGAAAGGAATGTGGAATGGAATGTAGAAAGCAAAATGGAATGGAATGGAATGGAATGGATTGTCAAATGGAATGTGGAATGGAATGTGAAATGGAATGTGGAATGGAATGCGAAATGGAATGTGGAATGGAATGTGAAATGGAATGTGGAATGGAATGTGGAATGGAATGAAATGGAACGTGTAATGGAACGGGGAATGGAATGTGGAATCGAATGGAATGGAATGTGGAATGGAATGTTGAATGTAATGGAAAGGAATGTGGAATGGAATGTGCAATGGAAAGGAATGGAAGGTGCAAAGGAATGTGGAATGGAATGTGGAAGGGAATGCTTGGTATGTCAAATGGAATGTAGAATGGAATGTGAAATGGAATATGGAAAGAAATGTCGAATGGAATGGAATGGAACGTGGAATGGAATGGAATGGAATGTGGAATGGAACGTGGCATGGAACGTGGAAAGGAAATTGGAATGGAATGGAATGGAATGTGGAATGGAATGATGAACGGAATGTGGAATGGAATGGAATGGAATGGAATGTGGAATGGAATGTGGAATGGAAAGTGGAATAGAACGTGGAATGGAATGGGATGGAACGTGGAAGGGAACGTGGAATGGTACGTTGGAATGGAACTTGGAATGGAAGCAGGAATGGAATGGAAAGGAATGTGGAATGGAATGTGGAATGGAATGTGAAATGCAATGTGGAATTGAACGGAATGGAATGTGGAACGGTACGTGCAATTGAATGGAGTGGAACGTGGAATGGAACATGGAATGGAATGGAACGAGACATGGAATGGAACGTGGAATGGAACATGGAATGGAATGTGGAATGGAATGTGGAATGCAATGTGGAATGGAATGAGGAATGAAATGTGAAATGGAATGGAATGGAATGTGGAATGGAATGGAATGGAATGTGGAATGGAATGTGGAACGGAATGTGGAATATTCTGTGGAATAGAAGGTGGAAAGGAATGTGGAATGGAAAAGAAGGGAATGTGAAACGGAATGGAATGGAATGTGGGACGGAATGTGAATGGAATGTAATGTGGAATGGAATGTGGAAAGGAATGTGGAATGGTATGGAATGGAAAGTGAAATGGACTGTGCAATGGATTGTGGAAAGGAATGAGGAATGGAATATTGAATAGAATGCGGAAAGGAATGTGGAAAAGAATGTGGAATGGAAAGGATTGGAATTTGGAATGGAACGTGGAATGCGGCGTGGAATGGAAAGTGGAATGGAATGGGAACGAAGTGTAATGGAATGAGAAATGGAAAGCAATGGAATGGAAAGGAATGGAATGTGGAATGGAATTGAATCGACCTTGGAATGGAACGTAAAATGGAACGTGGAATGGAATGGAATGGAATGGAATGAGGAATGGAGTGAAATGTGGCATGGAATGTAAGGGAAAGTGGAATGAAATGTTGAATGGAATAGAATGGAATGCGGAATGGAATGGAATGTGAAATGGAATGTTGAACGGAATGTGAAATGGAATGTGTAATGGAGTGGAATGGAATGTGGAACGGAGTTTTGAACGGAATGTGGAATGGAATGTGTAATGGAATGTGGAAAGGAATGTGTAATGGAACGGAATGAAATGTGAAATGGAAGTGGAATGGAATGGAATGGAATGTGTAATGGAATGGCATGGAGTGTGGAACGGAATGTGGAACAGATTGTGGAATTGAATGTGGAATGGAATGTGGAAAGGAATCTGTAATTTAACGGAATGGAATGTGAAATGGAATGGAATGGAATGTTTAATTGAATGTGGAATGAAATGGAATGGAATGTGGATTGGAGTGAGGAAAGGAACGTTGAATGGAACGGAATGGAATGTGGAATGGGATGTGGAATGAAAGGTGGAATGTAATGTGGAATAGAATGTGTAATGGAATGCGGAATGGAAAGTGGAATGGAATGCGGAATGGCGTGGGAAATGTAATGTGAAATATAACGGAATGTAATGTGTAATGGAATGTGGAATGGAACTCAATGGAATGTGAAATGGAATTTGGAATGGAATGTCTAATGTAATGGAAAGGAATGTGGAATTGAAAGTGGTATGGAAAGGAATGGAACGTGGAATGGAATGTGGCATGGAATGGAATGGTATGTGGAATGGATTGTGGAATAGAATGTGGAATGTATTATGGAGTGGAATTTGGAATGGAATGTGGAATGGAATGTGGATTGGAATGTGGAATGGAAAGTGGAATGGAGCGTGGAATGTAATGGAATGGAACGTGTATTGGAATGTGGAATAGAATGGAATGTGGAATGAAATGTGGAATGGAATATGGAATGAAATGTGGAAAGGAAAGGAATGGAATTTGGAATGGAATGTGCAATGGAATGGAATGGAATGGAGTGGAATGAGGAACGGCATGTGGAATGGCATGTGGAATGGAACGGAATGTAATGTGGAATGGAATGGGGATTGGAATGTTAAAAGGAAAGTGGAATGGAATGGAATGGAATGCGGAAAGGATCGTGAAAGGTTATCGAATGTAACCTGGAATAGAACGTTGAATACAATGTGGAAAGGAATGTGGAATGGAATGCAATGGAAAGTGTAATGGAATTTAATGGAATTTGGAATGGAATATGGAATGGAATGCGGAATGAAATGTGGAAAAGAATATGGAATGCAATGGAATGGAATGTTGAATGGAATGTGGAATGGAGTGTGGAAAGGAAGGTGTAACACAACAGAATGGAATGTGAAACGGAATGTGGAATGGAACGTGGAATAGAAAGTCAAATGTAATGGACTGGAATGTTTAATTGAACGTGGAATGGAATGGATTGGAACGTGGAATTGAATGTGGGATGGAATCAAATTGACTGTGGAATGGCTTGTGGAATGCAATGTAGTGGAATGTGCAATGCAATGTGAAATAGAGTGTAATGGAATGTGAAATGGAGTTTGGATTGCAATGGGGAATCGGAAATGGAATGGAATGGAGTGGAACGTATAATGGAATGTGGAATGGAATGCAATGGAATGTGGAATGCAATGGAATGGAATGAAGAATGGAATGTGGAAAGGAAAGTGGAATGGAATGGATTGGAATGGGGAATGGAACGTGGAATTTAATTGAATGGATCTTGGAATGGAACTTAGAATGGAACGTTGAATGGAATGTGGAATGGAATGGAATAGAATGTGGAATGGAATGGAATGGAATGTGGAATGGAATGGAATGGAATGTGGAATGAAAAGTGGAATGGAATGGAATGGAATGGGGAATGGAACGGAATGGAATGTGAAATGGAATGTGGAATGGAATGGAATGCAATGTGGAGTGGAATGGAGTTGAATGTGGAATGCAATGAGGAATGGAATGTGGACTGGAATGTGGAATGCAATGTGGAAAGGAATGTGGAATGGAACAGAATCGAATGTGTAATGGAATGTGGAATGGAAAGTAATGGAATGTAGAATGGATTGTGGAACGGAATTTGGAAAGGAATGTGGAATGGAAAGTATAAAGGAATCTGGAATGGAACGGAATGGAATGTGAAATTTAATAGAATGGAACGTGGAATGGAATGTTTAATGGAATGGAATGGAATGTAAATTGGAACGGAATGGAATGTGGAAAGAAATAGAATGGAGTGGTATGGAATGTGGATTGGAATGGAATGGAATGTGGAATGGAATGGAATGGAATGTGGAACGGAATGAAATGGAATATGGAATGGAATGGTATGGAATGTGGAATGAAATGGAATGGAATGTGCAATGGCATGTGGAATGGAATTGATTGGAATGTGGAATGGAACGTGGAATGGAACGTGTAATGGAACGTGCAATGGAAAGTGGAATAGAACGTGGAATGGAATGACTAATAGAATGGAATGGAATATTGAATGGAATGGAAATTAGTGGAATGTGGAATGGAATGGACTGGAAAGTGGAATAGAATGGAATGGAACACGGAATGGAATGGAAAGGAATGGAATGTGCAAAGGAATGGAATGGAATTTGGAATTAAATGGAATGGAATGTGGAATTGAATGGAATGGAATATGGAATGGAATAGAATTGAATGAGGAACTGAATGGAATGGAATGTGCAAAGGAATGGAAAGGAATGTGGAATGGAATGGATTGGAATTGAATAGAATGTGGACTGGAAAGGAAAGGAATGGAACGGAATGTGGAATGGAATGGAATAGAATGGAATGGAATGGAATGTGGAATGGGATGGAATGGTTTATGGAACCCAGTGTAACGGAATGTGGATTTGATTACGGAATGGAATGTGGAAATTTATGTAGAATGGAATGAAATGGAATGTGGAATAAGTTGGAATGGAATGTGGAATGGAATGGAATGGAAAAGAATGTGGACTAGACTGGAATGGAATGGAACTGAATGGGGATTGGAATGGAATGGAATGTGGAATGGAATGTGGGATGAAATGGAAAGGAATGTGGAACGGAATGGAATGGAATATGGAATGGAATGGAATGGAATGTGGAATGGAATTTTGAATGGAAGGTGGAATGGAATGTGGAGTGGAATGTGGAAAGGAAGGTGAAATGGAATGGAATGTGGAATGTAATTGAATGGAATGTGGAATGCAACGTGAAATGTAATGGAATTGAATGTGGAAATCAACGTGGAAAGGAATGGAATGGGACAAGGAATGGAACGTGGAATGTAACATGGAATGTAATGGAAGGGAATGTGGAATGGAATGTAGAATGCAATGTGGAAAGGAATGGAATGCAACATGGAATCGAATGTGGAATGGAAAGGAATGGAATGGGGAATAGAAAGGAATGGAATATGGAATGAAACGTGGAATGGAACATCAAATGGAATGGAATAGAACATATGATGGAATGTAGAATAGAAAGAAATGGAACATGGAATGGAATGTTGAATGGAATGTGGAATGTAATGGAATGGAAAGTGGAATGGAATTTTGAATGGAAGGTGTAATGGAATGTGGAATGGAATGGAATGGAATGTGGAATGGAATGTGGAAATGAACGGAAGTAATGTGGAAAGGTATGTGTAATGGAATGTGGAAAGGAATTTAATGGAACGTGGAATGGAACGTGGAATGGAATGGTATGGATCGTGGAATGGAACGTGGAATGCAACGTGGAATGGAATGTTTAATGGAATGGAATGGAATGTGGAATGTAAAGTGGAAAGAAACTTGTAATGGAACAGAATGGAATGCGGAATGGAATGGAAACTGGATTGGAATGTGGAATGGAATGTGGAATGGAAAGTGGAATGGAACTTCGAATGGAATGGAATGGAATGAGGAATGGAATGGAATGGAATGTGGAATGGAACGTGGAATGGAATGGAATGCAATCTGGAATCTAATATGAAATGCAATCTGGAATGTAATGTGGAATGGAATGTGAAATTGAATGTGTAATGGAATGTGGAATGGAAAGGAATGGGATTTTAATTAAATGTGAAATGGAATGGAATGAAATAAGCAACGGAATGTGGAATGGAATATGGAATGGAATGTGGCACAGAATGTAATGGAATCTAATTTATTGTGGAATGGATTGTGGAACGGAATGTGGAATGGAAAGTGTAATGCAACGTAATGGAATGTGGAATGCAATGAGGAATGGAATGTGAAATGTTACCTGGAATGGAATTGAATGGAAAATGGAATGGAAGTTGGAATGGTACGGAATACAAAGAGCAATGGAACGTGGAATGGAACGTGGAATGGAACGTAGAATGGAATGTGGAATGGATCGTGGAAGGGAATGTGCAATGGAATGTGGAATGGAACGTGGAATGGAATGGAATGGAAAGTGCAATGGAACGTGGAACGGAATGGAATGCAACGTGGAATGGAATGCGGAATGGAATGTGGAATGGAAAGCGGAAGGGAATGGCATGGAATGTGGAATGCAATGGAATGGAATTTGAATGGATTGGAATGGAATTCGGAATGGAATGAATTGTAACATGGAAGAGAATATGGAACGCAATGCGGAATGGAATGTGGAATGGAAGGGAATGGAATGTAGTATAGAAATGAATGGAATGTAATGGAATGCGGAATGGAATGGAATTGAATGTGGAATGCAATGGAATGGAATGTAATGGAATGAGGAATTGAATGGAATGGAATGTGGAATGGAATGGAATAGAATGTGGAATGCAATGGAATGGAACGTGGAATAGAATGTGGAATGGAATGTGTAATGGAATGTGAAATGTATTTGAATGGAATGTGGAATGAAACTGAATGTAATGTGGAGTAGAATGGAAAGGAATGTAATGTGGAAAGGAAGGGAAAGCAGTGGAAAGGAATACGGAATGGAATGTTTGGAATGTGGAATTAAATGGAATGGAATGGAATGTGAAACTGAATGGAATGGAATGTGGTATCGAATAAAATGGAATGTGGAATGGAATGTGGAATGCAATGGAATGGAATGTGTAAAGGAATGTGGTACAGAATGTGGAATGCAATGGAATGGAATGTGGAATGTAATGTAGAATGGAATGGAAAGGAATATGTAACGTGGAATACAATGTGGAATGGAATGGAATGGAATGCAATGTGGAATGGAATGTGTAATGGTCTGGATTGGAATGTGGAATGGAATTTTGAATGGAAGGCGGAGTGGAATGGGGAGTGGAATGGAATGGAATGTGGAATGGAACGGAATTGAATGTGGGATGGAATGTGGAATGGAATGTGCCATGGAATGGAATGGATTGTGGTATGGAATGGAAAGGAATGCTATGGAATATGGCATGGATAGTGGATTGGAATGCAATGGAATTGTATGGAATACGGAATAGAATGGGATCGAATGTGGATGGGAATGTGGATAGGAACAGGGAATGGAACATGGAATGGAACGTGGAATGGAAGGTGGAATGGAATGGAATGGAATGTGGAATGGAATGTGGAAAGTAATAGAATGGAATGTGGAATGGAATGGAATGGAACATTGAATAGAATGGAACAGAATGGAACTTGGAATAGAAGGAATGGAATGGAATGGAATGCAGAATGGAATGGAATGGACAGCGGAATGCAAAGGAATGGAATGTGGAATGTAACGTAGAATGGAATGGCATGGAGTATAGAATGGAAGATGGAATGGAAGGTGGAATGGAATAGAATGGAACGTGTAATGGAATGTGGGATGGACTGAAATGGAATGTGGAATGGAATGATGAATGGAAAGTGGAATGGATTGGACTGGAATGTGGAATGGAATTGAATGGAATGTGAAATGGAATGTGGAACGGAATGATGAATGGAATGTGGAATGTAACGTGGAAAGGAATGGAATGGAATATGGAATGGAACGTGGAATGGAATGTCGAATGAAATGAAATGGAAAGTGTAATGCAATGTGGAATGAAATGGAACTGAATTTGGAATGGATTGTGGAATTGAATGTGGAATGTATTGGAATGGAAAGTGGAATGTGCAATGGAATGTGGAATGGAATCGAATGGAATGAGGAATGGATGGTGGATTGGAATGGAATGGAATGTGGAATGGAATTTTGAATGGATGGAGGGGTGGAATGTGGAATGCAATGGAATGCAATGTGGAATTGGATGTGGAATTGAAAGTGGAATGGAACGGAAGTAATGTGGAAAGGTATGTAGAATGGAATGTGGAAAGGAATGTGGAACGGAATGAAATGGAACATGGAATGGAATGGATCGTGGAATGGAACGTGGAATGCAACATGGAATGTGATGTTTAATGGGAAGGAATGGAATGTGGAATGGAACGGAATGGAATGGAATGTGGAATGGTATGCAATGTAATGTGGAATGGAAGAGAATGGAATGTGGAATAGAATGGAATGGAAAGTGGAATGGAATGGAATAGAATGTGGAATGGAATAGAATGGAATGAGAAATGGAATGTGGAATGCAATGAAATGCAAAGGAATGTGGAATGTAATGTAATGGAATGGAATGTGGAATATAAGTTGAAATGCAATGGAATGGAAGGTGAAGTGGAATGAGGGATGGACTGTGGAATGGATTGTGGAATGGAATGGAATGGAATGTGGAATGGAATGGAATGGAAGGTGGAATGGAAGGTGGAATGGAATGGAATTGAAAGTAGAATGGAATGTGAAATGGAATGGAATGGAACATGGAATTGAGTGGAATAGAATGTGGAATGGAGTCGAATGGAATGTGGCATGGAATGGAATGGAATTGAATGGAATGTGGAATGGAATGGGATGGAATGTGGAATGCAATGGAAAGGTAAGTGGAATTGAATAGAACGGGATGTGGAATGGAATGGAATGGGATGTGGAATAGAATGTGGAATGGAATGTAAAAGAATGTGGAATGGATTGTGGAATGGAATGGAATGGAATGTGGAATGGAATGGAATGAAACGTGGAAAGTAACGTGTAATGGAACAAGGAATGTAACGTATAATGGAAAGTGGAATGGAAGGTGGAATGGAATGGAATTGAATGCATTGTGGAATGGAATGTGGAATGCAATGGAATGGTATGGAAGGTGGTATGTAAATGAATGGAATGGAACGGAATGTGCAATGGAATGGAATGGAATGTGGAATGGAATGGAATGGAATGGGGAACGCAATGGAAAGGAATAGAATAGAATGGAATGGAATGGAAGTTGGAATGGAACGTGGAATTGAACGTGGTATGGAATGTGGAATGAAACGTGGAATGGAATGTGAAATCGAATGTGGAAGGGAACGTGGAAAGGAATGGAATGGAACATGGAATAGAAAGTGGAATGAAATGTGGAATGGAATGGAATGGAATGCAGAAAGTAAAGAGGAATGGAATGGAATGGAATGTGGTTGGAATGTGGAATGGAATGTGGAATGGACTGTGGAATGAAACGTGGAATGCAATGTGTAAGGGAAAGGAATGGAATGCGGAAAGGAATGCGGAATGGAATGGAATGGAAAATCGAATGGATTGTGGAATGAAATGAAATGGAATGTGGAATGTAATGTGCAAAGTAATGTGGAATGGAATGGAGTGGAAGATGGAACACAATGTGGAACGGAATGGAATGGAATGTGGAAAGGAATGCAATGTAATGTGGAAAGGAATGTGGAATGGAATGGAATGGAATCTGGAATGCATTGTGGAATAGAATGTGTAAGGCAAAGGAATGAAATGTGGAATGGAATGTGGAATATAATATGTAATGGACAGGCGAATGGAATGGAATGGAATGTGGAATGGAACGTGGAATGGATTGGAATGGAAAGTGGTGTGGAACGTGGAATGGAACGTGGAATGGAACATGTAATGGAATGAGTAATGGAATGGAATGGAATGTGGAATGCAATGTGGCAAAAAGTGGAATGCAATGTGGAATGGAATGGAATGGAATGTGGAATGGAATGGAATGGAATGGAATGCGGAATGAAATGGAAAAGATTGTGGAATGCAATATGAAATGGAATGGGATGCAATGTGGAATGGAATGTGGAACGGGATGGAATGGAATGTGAAACGGAAAGTCGAATGGAAAGAGAAACTGAATGGAATGGAATGTGTAATGGAATGTGGAATGGAACGTGGAACGGACTGGAGTGGAATTGAATGTGTAATTCAATGAAATGGAATGGAATGTGGAATGGAATTGAATTGAATGGAATGCGGAACAGAACGGAAAGGATTTTGGAATGCATTGCAATGTAATATGGAATGGAATGGAATGTGGAATAGAATGGAATGGAATGGAATGGAATGGAATGGAAAGTGTAATGGAATGGAAATTATTTCGGAATGGAATGGAATGGAATGTTGAATGGAATTTGGAATGGAACGGGAGGGAATGTGGAATGAAATGTGGAATAGAATGGGGAATGGAATGGAATATAATGGAATATGCAACCGAATGGAATTGAATGTGAAATGAAATGGAATGGAATGTGGAATGGAATGTAGAATGTAATGGAATGGAAGGTGGAATGGAATGTGGAATGGAATGGAATGGAATGTGCAGTGGAATAGAATGGAATGTGAAATGCAATGTGGTATGATATGTAATGGAAGGTGGAATGGAATGACATGAAATGTGGAATGGAGTGGAATGGAATGTGGAATGAAATGGAAAGGAATGTGGAATGAAATTGAATTGAATGGAAGGCAATGTGGAATGGAATATGGAATGCTATGGAATGGAATGTGGAATGGATTGTGGAATGGAATGGAATGGAATGTGGAATGAAATGGAATGGAAAGGAAAGGAATGGAATGTGGAATGGAATGGAACAGAATGTGGAATTCAATGGAATGGAATGTGGAATGGAATGGAATGGAAAGTGAAATGACATGTGGAATGGAATGTGGAATGGAATGTGGAATGGAATCGAATTGAATGTGGAATAGAATGGAATGGAATGGAACTAAGAATGGAATGTGGAATGGAATGCGGAATGGAATGAAATGTGGAATGCAATGCAATGGAATATAATGTGGAATGGAATGGAATGGAATGTAGAATTGATTGGAAATGAATGTGGAATGGAATGGAATGGAACGTGGAATGGAATGTGGAATGTAAAGTGAAAAGATATGAGGATTGGAACGAGGAATGCAATGTTGAATGGAATGGAATGGAATGTGGAATGGAATGGAATAGAATTGCATGGGTAATGGAATGTGGAATGGAATGTGGAATGGAATGTAATCTGGAATGCAATGGAATACAATGTGGACGGACTGGAATTGAATTTAGAATGGAATGGAATGTGGAATGGAATGTGAAATGGAATGTGGAATGGAATGTGAAATGGAATGTGGAATGGAATGTGAAATGGAATGTGGAAGGGAATGTAAAATGGAATGTGGAATGGAAAGTGGAATGGAATGAAATGAAACGTGGAATGGAATGGAATGGAAACTGGAATGGAATGGAATGGAATGTTGAGTGGAAAGTGGAATGGAATGGATGGTAGCATGGAATGGAATGGAACCTGTAATGGAATGGAATGGAACCTGTAATTGAATGGAATGGAACGTGGAATGGAATAGAATGGAATGCGGAATGGAATGGAAAGGAATCTGGAATGGAATGAAACGCAATGTGCAATGGAATGATTAATGTAATTGAATAGAATAAGGATTGGAATGTGGAACGGAATGGAATGTGGAAAGGAATGGAATGGAATGAAATGTGTTATGGAGTGGAGTTGAATGGAATGGAAATTGGAATGGAATGTGGAATGGAATGGATTGGAATGTGGAATGGAATGAAATGGAGTTTGGAATGCAAAGTGCAATGGAACGTGGACTAGAACTTGGAATGGAATATAGAATAGAATGGAATGGAAGGGAAAGTGTAATGGAAAGTGGAATGGAATGTAGTGCAATGATCAATGGAATGTGGAATGGAATGGAATGTGGAATGGAATGGAAAGGAATGGAATGTGGAATGGAATGGTATGGAATGGAATGGAATGTGGAATGGAATGGATTGGAATGTGGAATGGAATGGAATGGAAAGTGAAATGGAAGGGAATGGAATGGAATGGAATAGAATGTGGAATGGAATGGAATGGAATGGAATGGAATGGAATGGAATGTAAAGGAATGGAATGGGATGTGGAATGGAATTTAAAGGAACCTGGAATGGAAGGGAATGGAATGGACTGTGGAATGGAATGGAATGGAACATGGAATGAAACGGAATGGAATGTGGAATGGAATGGAATGTGGAATGGAACATGGAATGGAATGTCGAATGAAAAGTGGAATGGAACGGAATGGCATGTGGAAAGGAACGTGGAAAGGAATTGCATGGAATCTTGAATGGAATGGAATGGAATGTGGGATGGAATGTGGAATGCAATGGAATGGAATGCGGAGTGGAATGTGGAATGGTACATGGAATGGAACCTGGAATATAATATAAAGTGGAATGGAATGGAAAGGAGTGGAATGTGGAATGGAATTGAAATAATGGAATGGAATGTGGAATGGAATAGAATGGAATGGAATTTGGAATGCAATGTGGAATCGAATGGAAAGGAATGTGGAGTGGAATGTGGAATAGAATGGTTTGGAATGTGGAATACAATGTGGAATGAAATAGAATCAAATGTGGAATGGAATGGAATGGAATGTGGAATGGAATAGAATGTGGACAGGAATGGAATGGAATGTGGAATTCAATGGAATGCAATGGCATTTGGAATGGAATGGAATGGAATGGCATGGAATGGAATGCGGGATCTAATGGAAAGCAATGTGGGATGGAATATGGAGTGGAAAGTGATGCAATGCGGAGTTGAATGTGGAATAGAATGGAATGGAATATGGAATGAAATGTTCAAAGTAATGGAGTGTGGACTGGAGTGGAATGTAAACTGGAAAGGTATGGAAAGTGGAATGGAATGGAATTGAAAGTGGAAGGAAATATGGAATTGAATGGAATGGAATGGAATGGAATTAGGAATGGAATGGAAAGGAATGTGGAATGGAATTGAATGGAATGTGGAATGGAATGCGGAATTGAATTGAATGGAAAGTGGAATGTAAAGGAATGCAATCTGGAATGGAATGCAATGGAATGTGAAATGCAATGGAACGTGAAATGGAATGGAATTGAATGTGAAATGTGAAATGGAATGTGGAATTCAAAGAGAAACGTAATGCGGAAAGGAATGTGGAATGGAAAGTGAAATAGAATGTGGAATGAAATGTGAAATGGAATGTGAAATGGAGTGTGAAATGGATTGTGGAATAGAATGAAATAGAACATGGAATGGAATGGAAAGGAAAGTGGAATGGAAAGGAATGGAATGTGGGATGAAATGGAACGGAACGTGGAAAGGAATGGAATGGAATGTGGAATGGAATGTGGAATCGAATGGAATGGAATTTGGAATGGAATCGAATCAAATGGTATGAAAAGTGGAATGTAATGGAATGTGGAATTTAATGTGGAATGGAATGGAATGGAACAGGAACTGGAACGTGGAATGCAACGTGGAATGGAATGCGCAATGGAACGAGGAATGGAATGAGAAATGCAATGGAATGGACTGTAGAGTGGAAGGGAAGGGAATGCAGAATGGAGTGTGGAATGGAGCGTGCAATGGAAAGTGGAATGGAATGGAATTGAACGTGGAATGGAATGGAATGGAAAGTGGAATGGAATGCAATGGAGTATGGAATGGAAGGGACTGTAATGCGGAATGGAATGTGGAATGGAATATGGAATGGAATGTGGAATGGAATGGAATGGAACGTGCAATGAAATGGAATGGAATGCGGAATGCAAGGGAATGGAAAGTGGAATGGATTGGAATGGAATGGAATGTGGAATGGAATGGAATGGAATGTGGAATTTAACATGGAATGCAACATGGAATGTAATTGAATGGAATGAGAAATGGAATGTAATGGTATGTAGAATGGAATGTGGAATGGGAAGTGTAATGGAATGGAATGGGATGTGGAATGGCACGTGGAATGGAACGTGGAGTGTAATGTGCAATGGAATGTGGAAAGTAACTTGGAATGAAATGGAATGGAATGCGGAATGGGACGTGGAATTGAATGGAATGCAACGTGGAATGGAATGAGCAATGGATAGTTAAATGGAAAGTGGAATGGAATGCAATGGAATATGTATTGCTATGTGTAACGGAATGTGGAATGGAAAGTGGAATGGAATGGAGAATGGAATGAGGAATTGAAAGGAATGGAATGTGGAAAGGAAAGGAATGGAATGGAATGGAATGAGGCCTGGAATGGTATTAAATGGAATGAATGTGGAAGGGAATGTGGCAAGGAATGTGGAAGGGAATGTGAATGGAAGGGAATGGAATGTGGAATGGAAAGTGGAAAGGAATGGTATGGAATGTGGAAGGTAATGTGGCATGGTATGTGGAATGGAAAATGGAATGGAATGGAATGGAATTTGGAATGGAATGTGGAAAAGAATGGAATGGAATGAAGAAGGGAATGTGGAATGGAATGTGGATTGCAAAGTGAAATGTAATGGAATGGAATGTAGAATGGAACATGGAATGGAATGGAATGGGATGTCTAATGAAATGTGCAATGGAATGGAATGGAATGTGGAACGCAAAGTGGCATAGAATGTGGAAT
Organism: Pongo abelii; assembly: GCF_028885655.2. Classification (NCBI taxonomy): domain Eukaryota; kingdom Metazoa; phylum Chordata; class Mammalia; order Primates; family Hominidae; genus Pongo; species Pongo abelii. The sequence continues at coordinate 14,368,665 of NC_071997.2, read as the reverse complement.
TGAATGGAATGGAATTTTGAATGGAATGTGGAATGGAATGGAATGGAATGTGGAAGGGAATGTGGAATGGAATGTGGAAGGGAAAGTTGAACGGAATGGAATGCATTGTGCAATGGAATGTGGAATGGAATGGAATGGAATCTAATGTGGAATGGAACACGGAATGCAATGGAATGGAATGTGGAATAGAATGTCGGATGGAATGGAATGCAATGTTGAATGCAATGGAATTGTATGCGGAATGGAATGTGGAATGGAATGGAATGGAATGTGGAACAGAATGTGAAATGAAATGTGGAAAGGAATGTGGAACGGGATGGAATGTTGAATGGAATGAAATGGAACGTGGAAGGGAATGTGAAATGGACTGTGGAATGGAAAGTGGAATGGAATAAGGAATGGTGTGGAATGCAATATGGAATTGAATGTCACGGAATGTGTAATGGAATGTGGAGTGGAATGCAATAGAATGTCGAATGGAATGGAATGCATTGTGGAATGGAATGGAAAGGAATGTAGAATCGAACGGGGAATGGAATGTGGAATGGAACGTGGAACGGAATGGAATGTGGAATGGAACGTGGAAAGGTATGGAATAGAAAGTGGAATGGAACATTGAATGGAATGAGGAATGGAACGTGGAATGTAATGTGGAATGGAAGACACAAAGGAAAGTGCAATGGAATGTGGAATGGAACGTGGAATGGAAAGAAATGGAAACTGGAATGCAACATGGAACGGAATGGAATGTAACATGGAATGGAATGGGGAATGGAATGTGGAATAGAACGTGGAATGGAATGTGGAATGGAATGTGGAATGGAATTGAACGGAATATGGAATGGAAAGTCTAATGGAATGTGAAATGTAATGGAATGAAATGTGGAATGAAATGTGGATTGCAAATGAATGGAATGCGGAATGGATTGGAATGTGGAATGGAATGTGGAATGGAATGCATTGGAATGTGAAATGGATTCTGTGATGAAAAGGAATCGAATCTGGAAAGGAAAGTGGAAAGTAATGTGGACAGGAATGCAATGGAATGTGGAACAGAATGTGGAATGGAATGGAATGGAATGTGGAATGGAATATGGAACGGAACGGAATGGAATGTGGAATGGAATTTGAAACGGCATGGAATGGATTGTGGAATAGAGTGGAATGGAATGTGGAATGGAATGTGGAATGAAATGTGGGATGGAATGGAATGGAAAGTGGAATGGAACGTGGAGTGGAATGAAATGGAATGTGGAATGGAAAATGGAATGGAAAGTGGAATGGAATATGGAACAGAAGGTGAAATGGAACTTGGAAAGCAATATGCAATGGAATGTGGAAAGGAACGTGGAATGGAATGGAATGGAAAGTGGAATGGAACGTGAAATTGAATGCATGGAATGTGGAGTGAAATTGGAATCGAATGTGAAAAGGAATGTGGAATGGAACGTGGAATGCTATGTAATGGAATATGGAATGGAACGTGGAATGGAATGGAATGCAATGTGGAATAGATTGTGGAATGGAAGGGAACGGAACGTGGAATGGATCGTTGAATGGAACGTGGAATGGAATGTGGAGTGGATAGGAATGGAATGTGGAATGGAAGGGAACGGTATGTTGAATGGAAAGTAATGGAATGTGGAATGTAATGGAATGGTATGGAATGTAGAATAGAATTAAAAGGAATGGAATGGAATGTGGAATGAAATGGAAAGGATTGTGGATGGAATGTAATGGATTGTGGAATGGAATGGAATGGAATGTGGAATGGACTGGAATGGACTGTGGAATGGAATGGAATGGAATGGAATTTGGAATGGAATGGAATGGAATGGAATGCGGAATGGAATGGAAGGGAATGTGGAAGGGAATGTGGAATGGAATGTGGAAGGGAATGTGGAATGTATTGTGGAAGAGAATGTGGAAGGGAATGGAATGGAATGTGGAATGGAATGTTAAATTGTAGGGAATGGAATGTGGATTGCAATGTGGAGTGGCATGTGGAATAGAACGGAATTTAATGTGGAATGGAATGTGGAATGGAAAGTTTTATGGAACGGGATGGAATGTGGACTGCAATGTGCAACGGAATGTGGAATGGATCGTGGAATGGATTGGAATGGAATGTGGAATGGAACGTGGAATGAAATGGAATGGAATGTGGACTGGAATGTGGAGTGGCATGTGGAATAGAACAGAATGGAATGTGGAATGGAATGTGGAATGGAACGTGTTATGGAACGGAATGGAATGTGGAATGCTATGTGCAATGGAATGTGGAATGCATTGTGGAATGGAACGGCAAGGAATGTGAAATGCTATTTGCAATGGAACGTGGAATGCATTGTGGAATGGAATGGAATGAAATGTGGAATGGAACCTGTAATGGAATGGAAAGGAATGTGGAATGCAACTTGGAAAGGAATGGAATGGACAGTGGAATGGAATGTCGAACGGTATGTGTAATGGAAAAGAATGGAATGTGGAATGGAACGTGGAATGGAATGGAATGGAATGTGGAATGGAATGTGGAATGGAATGGAATTGAAGGTGGAATGGAATAGATTTGAATGTGGAAAGGAATGTGGAAGGGTATACAATGGGATCTGGCATGGAATGGAATGGAATGTGGAATCAAACATGAAATGGAATGTGGAATAGAAAGTGGAATGGATTGCAATGGAACGTTAAATGGAATGGAATGGAATATGGCATGGAAGGGAATGGAATGTGGAATGGAAAAATGAACGGAATGGAATGCATTGTGCAATGGAATGTGGAATGGAATGGAATGGAATCTAATGTGGAATGGAACACGGAATGCAATGGAATGGAATGTGGAATAGAATGTCAGATGGAATGGAAAGTAATGTTGAATGCAATGGAATTGTATGTGGAATGGAATGTGGAATGGAATGGAATGGAATGTGGAACAGAATGTGAAATGAAATGTGGAAAGGAATGTGGAACGGGATGGAATGTTGAATGTAATGTGGAATGGAATGAAATGGAATGTGGAAGGGAATGTGAAATGGACTGTGGAATGGAAAGTGGAATGGAATAAGGAATGGTGTGGAATGGAATATGGAATTGAATGTCACGGAATGTGTAATGGAATGTGGAGTGGAATGCAACAGAATGTTGAATGGAATGGAATGCATTGTGGAATGGAATGGAAAGGAAGGTAGAATCGAACGGCGAATGGAATGTGGAATGCAACGTGGAAAGGAATGGAATGTGGAATGGAACGCGGAAAGGTATGGAATGGAAAGTGGAATGGAATATTGAATGGAATGAGGAATGGAACGTGGAATGTAATGTGGAATGGAAGATACAAAGGAAAGTGCAATGGAATGTGGAATGGAACGTGGAATGGAAAGAAATGGAAACTGGAATACAACATGGAACGGAATGGAATGTAACATGGAATGGAATGGGGAATGGAATGTGGAATAGAACGTGGAATGGAATGTGGAATGGAATGTGGAATGGAATTGAACGGAATATGGAATGGAAAGTCTACTGGAATGTGGAATGTAATGGAAAGAAACATGGAATGAAATGTGGATTGCAATTGAATGGAATGCGGAATGGATTGGAATGTGGAATGGAATGTGGACTGGAATGCATTGGAATGTGAAATGGATTGTGTGATGGAAAGGAATCGAATCTGGAAAGGAAAGTGGAAAGTAACGTGGACAGGAATGCAATAGAATGTGGAACAGAATGTGGAATGGAATGGAATGGTATGTGGAATGGAATATGGAACGGAACGGAATGGAATGTGGAATGGAATTTGAAACGGCATGGAATGGATTGTGGAATAGAGTGGAATGGAATGTGGAATGGAATGTGGAATGAAATGTGGGATGGAATGGAATGGAAAGTGGAATGGAACGTGGAGTGGAATGAAATGGAATGTGGAATGGAAATTGGAATGGAAAGTGGAATGGAATATGGAACAGAAGGTGAAATGGAACTTGGAAAGCAATATGCAATGCAATGTGGAAAGGAACGTGGAATGGAATGGAATGGAAAGTGGAATGGAACGTGAAATTGAATGCATGGAATGTGGAGTGAAATTGGAATCGAATGTGAAAAGGAAGGTGGAATGGAACGTGGAAAGCTGTGTAATGGAATTTGGAATGGAACGTGGAATGGAATGGAATGTAATGTGGAATAGATTGTGGAATGGAATGGAACGGAACGTAGAATGGATCGTTGAATGGAAGGTGGAATGGAATGCGGAGTGGATAGGAATGGAATGTGGAATGGAAGGGAACGGTATGTTGAATGGAAAGAAATGGAATGTGGAATGTAATGGAATGGTATTGAATGTAGAATAGAATTAAAAGGAATGGAATGGAATGTGGAATGAAATGGAAAGGATTGTGAATGGAATGGAATGGATTGTGGAATGGAATGGAATGGAATGTGGAATGGACTGGAATGGACTGTGGAATGGAAAGGAATGGAATGTAATTTGGAATGGAATGGAATGGAATGGAATGCGGAATGGAATGGAAGGGAATGTGGAAGGGAATGTGGAATGGAATGTGGAAGGGAATGTGGAATGTATTGTGGAAGAGAATGTGGAAGGGAATGGAATGGAATGTGGAATGGAATGTCGAATTGTAGGGAATGGAATGTGGATTGCAATGTGGAGTGGCATGTGGAATAGAACGGAATTTAATGTGGAATGGAATGTGGAATGGAAAGTTTTACAGAACGGAATGGAATGTGGAATGCAATGTGCAACGGAATGTGGAATGGATCGTGGAATGGATTGGAATGGAATGTGGAATGGAACGTGGAATGAAATGGAATGGAATGTGGACTGCAATGTGGAGTGGCATGTGGAATAGAACGGAATGGAATGTGGAATGGAATGTGGAATGGAACGTGTTATGGAACGGAACGGAATGTGGAATGCTATGTGCAATGGAATGTGGAATGCATTGTGGAATGGAACGGCAAGGAATGTGAAATGCTATGTGCAATGGAATGTGGAATGCATTGTGGAATGGAATGGAATGAAATGTGGAATGGAACCTGTAATGGAATGGAAAGGAATGTGGAATGCAACTTGGAAAGGAATGGAATGGACAGTGGAATGGAATGTCGAATGGTATGTGTAATGGAAAAGAATGGAATGTGGAATGGAACGTGGAATGGAATGGAATGGAATGTGGAAAGGAATGTGGAATGGAATGGAATTGAATGTGGAATGGAATGTGGAATGGAATGTTGAATGGAATGGAATTAAAAGTGAAATGTAATGTGGAATGGAATGGGCTGGAATGTGGAATGGATTGTGGAATGGAAGGTCAAATGGAATGGAATGAAATGTGGAATGGAATGGAATGGAATGGAATGTGGAATGGAATGGATTGGAATGTGAAATGAAATGGAATGGAATGTAATATGGAAGGGAATCGAATGGATTGCAATGTGGATCGGAATGGAATGTGCAATGGAACGGAATGGAATGTGTAATGGAATCGAACGCAATGGATTTGGAAAGGAATGGAATGGAATGGAATGTGGAATGGAATAGAATGCAATGTGGAATGGAGTATAGAATGCAATGGGATGCAATGTGGAATGGAATGTGCAATGGAATGGAATGGAATGTAGAATGGAATGGAATGTGGATTAGAATGGAATGGAATGTGGAATGGAATGGATTGGAAAGGAATGTGGAATGGAATGGAATGGAATGGAAGGTGGAATGAAATTGAACTGAATGGAATTGAATGTGGAATAGAATTGAATTGAATATGGAAAGAAATGTGGAATGGGAAGTGGAATGAAATGGAATGGAATGTGGAATGGAATGTGGAATGGAATGGAATTATATCTCGAAAGGAATGGAATGGCATGTGGAATGCAAAGGAATGGAATGGAATGGAATGTGGAAGGAATGGAATGGAATATTGAATGCAGTTGAATCGAATACAGAATGGAATGGAATGGAATGGAATGGAATGGAATGGAATGTGGAATGGAATGGAATGGAATAGAATGTGGAATCGAATGGAATTTAATTTAATGGAATTGAATGTGGAATGGAATTTAATGTGTAATGGAATGGAATGGAATGGAATGTGAAACAGAATGGAATGAAATGTGGAATGGAATGCGGTATGGAATGTGGAATGGAATCGAATGTGGAGTGGAACGGAATGGAATGTGTAGTGGAATGGAAAGGAATGTGGAATGGAAAGGAATGGAAAGTGGAATTGAATTGAATGGAATGGAATGTGAAATGGAATGTGAAATAGAAGATGAAAAGGAATGAGAAATGCAATGGAATGGAATGTGGAATGGAATGTGGAAAATAATGGATAGGAATGTGGAAAGGAATGTGGAATGGGATGGAATGGAATTTAATGTGGAATGGGATGGGATAGAATGGAATGTGTAATGGAATGGAATGGAACGTGAAATGGAACGTGGAACAGAACGTGGAATGGAATGAGGAACATGGAACGCAATGGAATGTGGAATGGAATGGAATATAATGTGGAATGGATTGTGGAATGGACTGGAATTGAATGAAATACGGAAGGGAATGGAATGGATTGCAATGTGGATTGGAATGGAATGAGCAATGGAATGGAATGGAATGTGTAATGGGAACAAACGGAATGGAATTTGGAATGCAATGGAATGGAATGATGTGTGGAATGGAATGGAATGGAATGTGGAATGGAATATGGAATGGAATGGGATGCAATGTAGAATGGAATGTGGAATGGAATGGAATGGAATGTGGAATGGAATGGAATATGGAATGAAATGGAATGGAATGTGGAATGGAATGGAATCCAATGGAATGTGGAGTGCACTTGAATGGAATAGAAAGTGGAATGGAATGCAATGGAATGGAATGTGGTATGGAATGGAGTGTGGAATGCAATGTGGAATGGAATGGAGTGGATTAGAATGGAATGGGGAATGTAATGAAATGGAATGGAAAGTGGAATGGAATGGGTTTAGTAATGAAATGGAATGGAATGGAATGTGGAATGGAATGGAATGGAAAGTGCAATGGAATGTAATGAAATGTGGTGTGAAATGGAATGGAATGGAATGGAATGTGGAATGGAATGGTATGGAATGCAATGTAGAATGGAATGGAATCAAATGTGGAAGGGAAAGGAATGTAGTGTAATTTGGAAAGAAATGTGGAATGGAAAGAAATGAATGTGGAATGCAATAGAATGGAAAGTGGAGTGGAAAGGAGTGGAACGTGGAATGGAACACGGAATGAAACATGGAATGCGTCGTGGAATGGAATGTGGAAGGGAAAGTGGAATGGAATGGAATGGAATGTGGAATGGAAGGTAATGGGAAGTGGAATGGAAAGGAATGGAATCTGGAATGGAATGCAATGGAATGGAAGGTGGAATGTAATGTGAAAAGAAACGTGGAATGGAAGGTGAAATGGAATGAAAAGGATTGTGCAATGGAATGGAATGGAATGTGGAATGGAATAGAATGGAACGAGCAGTGCAAAGTGGAAGGGAACGTGGAATAGAATGGAATGGAACGTGAAAAGCAATGGAATGGAAAGTGGAATGGAATGGAATGGAATGTTGAATGGAATGGAATGGAACATGGAATGGAACGTGGAATGCAATGGAATGGAACGTGGAATGGAACGTGGAATGGAACGTCCAACGGAACATGGAAGGGAACGTGGAATGTAATGGAATGGAAAGTGGAATGGAATGTGGAAAGGAAATTGGAATGTAATGGAATGCACTGTCAAATGGAATGGAATGGATTGTTTTATGGAATGTGGAAAGGAATGTGGAAGGGAATGTGGAAAGGAAAGTGGAATGAATGTGGAATGAAACAAGCAATGAAATGGAATGGAAAGTGGAATGGAATGTGGAATGGAAAGTGAATAGGAACGTGTAATGGAATTTGTGATGGAATGAAATGCAATGGAATGGAATGTGGAGTAGAATGTGGAATGGAATGTGGAATGCAATGGAATGGAATGTGGAATGAAATGTGGAATGGAATGAGGAATAGAATGTGGAATGGAATGCGGAAGGGAACTGGAAATGGAATGGAATCGAATGTGGAATGGAACGTGGAATGGAATGGAGTAGAACATTGAATGGAACGTGGACTGGAATGTGGAATGGAAAGGAAGTGAACGTGGAATGGAATGTGGAAAGGAATGGAATGTGGAAAGGAATGGAATGCAATGCAATGCAATGTGGAATGGAATGGAATGGTATTTGAAATGGAATGTGGAATGGAACGTGGAATGGAAAGAGAATGGAAAGTGGAATGGCATGGAATGGAACGTGGAATGGAATGTGGAATGGAATCGAATGGAATGTGCAATGGAATGTGGAATGGAATGGAATCTGGAATGGAATGTGGAATGCTGTCTGGAATGAAATTGTAGGATGGATGGGATGTAATGGAATGTGGATTAGAATGGAATGGAATGTGCAATGGACTGGAATGGAATGTGGATTGGAATCGAATGGAATGTGGAATGGAATGTGAAATCGAATGGAATGGAATATGGAATGAGGAAAGGAATGTGGAATGGAATGTGGAATGCAATGTGGAATGGAATGGAATTGAATGTGGAATGGAATGGAATGGAATGTGGAATGGTATTCAACGGTATTTCGAATGAAATGTAATGGAATGTGGAATGGAATGGAAAGGAATGTGGAATGGAAAGTAGAATGGATTGGAATGGAATGTGGAAAGGAATGGAATGGATTGTGGAAAGCAAGGGAATGGAATGGAATGTGGAATAGAATGGAATGGAATTGAATGGAATTGAATGTGGTGTGCAATGCAATGGAATGTGGAATGGTATAGAATGGAATCTGTAATGGAATGGAATTTGGAATGGAATGCAATGGAAAGTGGAATGGAATGGAATGGAACCTGTAATGGAATGGAAAATAATGGAATGTGGAATGGAACGGAATGGAAAGGAATGTAAAGTGGAATGGAATGTGGAATGGAAAGGAATGGAAATTGGAATGGAATTTGTAATGGAATGGAATAGAATGTGGAATGGAATGGAATGGAATGTGAAATAGAATGCGGAATGGAATGTGGACTGTAACAGACTGGAATGTTGAATGGAATGGAATGGAATGTAGAACAGAATGCAATGGAATGGAATGTGGAAAAGAGTGGAATAGAATGGAATAGATTTCGGAATGGAATGGTATGGAATGTGGAATGGAATGGAATGGAATGTGGAATGGAATGGAATGCAATGTGGAATGGAATGGAATTGAACGGATTGAGGAATAGAATGGAATGGAAAGGAATGTGGAATGGAATGTGGAATGCAACGGAATGGAATGTGGAATGGAATGTGGAATGAAATGGAATGGAACGTTGAATGGAATGTGGAATGTAATGTGCAATGGAAAGGAATGGAAAGTGGAACAGAACGGAATGCAAAGTGGAGCTGAATGAGGAATGGAAAGTTGAACGGCAAAGAGTGGACTGTGGAATGGAACGGAAAGAAATGGTATGGAATATGGAATGGAATGGAATGGAATGTGGAATGGAACGTTTAAAGTAACTTGGAAAGGAAAGTGCAATAGAACGTACCATGGAAGGTGGAATGGAATGGATTGGAACGTAGAATGGAATGTGGAATGGAAAGGAATGGAACATGTAATGGAATGTGGGATTTAATGGAATGGAATGTGAAATGGAATGTCTAATGGAACATGAAATAGAATGTTGAATGTAATGTGGAATGGAATGTGGAATGTAATTGAATGGAATGTGGAATGGAACGTTGAATGGAACGTGGAATGGAGTATAATGCAAAGTGGAATGGAACGCAGAATGAAAGAAGAATGGAATGGAATGGAAAGGAATGTGGAATGGAAGGGAATGAAATGGAATGAAATGTGGAATGGAATGTAATAGAATGTGGAACGGAATGGAATGAAATGTGGAATTCAATGGAAAGGTTCGTGGAATTTAATGTGGAATGTAACGTGGAATGGAACGTAGAATGGAGTATGATGGAAGCTGGAATGGAACGCAGAATGGAAGGTAGAATGGAATGGAATGGAAAAGAATGTGGAATGGAATGGAATGGAATATGGTGTGGAATGGAATGGAATGTGCAATGGAATTTGGAATGGAATTGTATGGAATGGAATAGAATGGAATATGGAATGGAACGGAACGCAATGTGGAATGGAATAGCATGGAACGGAATGGACTGGAATGGAATGGAATATGGAATAGAATGGAATGGAATGTGGAATGGATTGTGGACTGGAATGGAAATGAATGTGGAATGGAATGTGGAAAGGAGTGGAATGGAATGTGGAAAGGAATGGAATGGAATATGCAAAGGAATGTGGAATTTTATGTGGAATGGAATGTGGAATGGATTGGAATTGAATGTGGAATGGAACATGGAATGGAATGTGGAATGGAACATGGTATGCAACGTGTATTGGAATTTAAAGGAACATGGAATAGAACATGGAATGGAATGTGGAATGGAACGTGGAATGGAATGTGGAATGCAATGGAATGGATTGTGGAAGGGAACGTGGAATGGAAGGGAATGGAACAAGGAATGGAATGGAAAGAAACGTTGAATATAATGTGGAATGGAACTTGGAGTGTAATGTGGAATAGAATGTGGAATGGAAAGGTATGGAACATGGAACGGAATGGAATGGAATGTGGAATAGAATGAAATGCAATGTGGAATTGAATGGAATGGAATGTGGAATGGAAAGGATTGGAAGTTGGAATGGAAAGTGGAATAGAATTTGGAATTGAATGGAAAGGAAAGGAATGGGATGTGGAATGGAATAGAATGTGGAATGGAATGGAATGTGGAATGGAATGGAATGTGGAATGGAATGGAATGTGGAATGGAATGGAACGGAATGTGGAGTGGAATGGAATTGAATGGAATGTTTAATGGAATTTGGAATCGAAAGGAAATGAATGGAATGGAATGTGGAATGGAATGGAATGTGGAATGGAATGGAATGCAGAATGGAATGGAATGGAAAGTGGAAAGGAATGGAATGGAATTTGGAATGGAATGTGGAATGGATTGGAATGGAATGTAATAGAATGGAATGTGGAATGGAATGGAATGGACTGGAATGAGGAAAGGAGGAGAATGGAACGCAATGTGGAATGGAATGGACTGGAATATGGAATGGAAGGAAATGGAATGTGGAATGGAATGGAATGTGGAATGGAATTCAATGGAATATGGAATGCAGTAGAAAGCAATGTGGAATTCAATGGAATGTAGTGTGGAATGGAATGAAAGGTAATGTGGAATGAAATGTGGAATGGAATGGAATGGAATGTGGAATGGAAGGTGGAATGGAATGGATTGCAATGGAATGAAATTTGGAATGGAATGGAAAGGAATGTGGAATGGAATGGAATATGGAATGGAATGCAATGCAATGTGGAATGGAATGGAATGGAATGTGTAATTGAATTGAATGGAAAATGGAATGGAATGGAATGGAATTTGGATTGGAATGTGGAATGGATTAGAATGGGCAGCGGAATTGAATGGAATGTGTATGGAATATGGAATGGAATGGAATGGAATGGAATGGAAGGTGGAATGGAAAGGACTGGAATGTGGAATGGAATGGAATAGAATGAGTAGTGGAATGGAATGGAAAATGGAATTCAAAGGAAAGGATCTTGGAATGGAACGTGGAATGAAACATGGAATGGAAAGTGGAATGGAAAGGAATGGAACTTCAAATGGAACGTGGGATGGAAAGTAGAATGGAATGGAAAGGAATGGAATGGAATGGAATGGAACGGAAAAGAATGGAATGGAACGTGGAACGGAATGGAATTGAATGTGGAGTGGAAACGAATGTAATGTGGAATGGAATTTCGAATTAAATGGAATGAAATTGAATGGAATCTGGAAAGGAATGGAATGTGGAATGTAATGGAATGCAATGTGGAGTGGAATGTGGAATGAAACGGAATGGAATGTGGAATGGAAATGAAGGGAAGGTGAAAATTAATGTGGAATGGAATTTAATGTGGATTGGAATAGAATGCAATGTGGAATGGAAAGGAATAGAATGTGTAATGGAATGGAATGGAATGTGGAATGGAATGGAATGCAACGTGGAATGGAATGTGGAATGGATTGGAATGGAATATGTAATGGAATGTGGAATGGAATGGAATGGAATGGTATGTGGAATGGATGTGGAATGGATTAGAATGGAATGGAAATTAATGTGGAATGGATTGTGGAATGGATTGGAAGGGAATGTGAAATGGAGTGTGAAATGGAATGGAATGGAATGGAATGGAATGTGGAATGGAATGCAATGTGGAATGGATTGGAACGGAATTGAATTGAATGTAAAGTGGAATGGAATGGAATGGAATGGAATGCAATATGGAATGGATTGGAACGTAATTGAATGGAATGGATTGCGGAGCGGAATGGATTGGAATGTGGAATGGAATGGAATGTGGAATGGAATGTGGAATGGAATGGAATGGAATGTAGAATGGAATGCGTAATGGAATGGTTTGGAATGTGGAATGTAATGGAACGGAAAGTGGAATGGAATGCAAATGAATTTTGAATGGAATGGAATGTAAGATGGAATGTGATGGAATGGAATGAAATGTGGAATGGAACGTGATGGAATGCAATGTGGAATGGAATGGAATGGAATGCGGAATGGAATGGGATTGAATGTGGAATGGAACTGAATGGAATGGAATGTGGAATTTAATGCAATTGAATGTGGAGTGGAATGGAATGGAATGGAAGGTGGAATGGAATTTGGAATTGAATGGAAACGAATGGAATGCGATGTGGAATGGAATGGAATGTGGAATGGAATGTGGAATGCAACGGAATGGAATGTGGAATTGAATGGAATGGAAGGTGGAATGAAACGTGGAATGGAATGGAATGGAATGTGGAATAGAAAGTGGAAAGGAATGTGGAATGCAACGGAATGGATTGTGGAATGGAATGTGCAATGGAATGCGGCATGTAATGGAATGTAAAGTGGAATGGAATGGAATAGAATGTGGAGTAGAATGGAATGTACTATGATGTAGAATGGAATGTGGTATGGAATGTAAAGGAATGTGGAATGGAATGGAATGGAATGTGGAATGGAATGGAACGTGGAATGTAATTCAATGTAAGGTGGATTGGAATGGAATGGAAAGTGGAGTGGAATGGAATGGAATGGAAAAAATTGCGAAATGGAATGCGGAATGGAACGGAACGTGGAAAGTTATTGAATGTAAGGTGGATAGGAATGGAATGGAATGTGGAGAGGAATGGAATGGAAATTAAAAGATTTCAAAATGGAATGTGGAATGGAATGGTAAATGAAACGGGGAATGGATTGAAATGGAACGTGGAATACAATGGAATGGAACGTGGAATGGAATGCAATGGAATGTGGAATGGAACGTGGAATGGAACGTGGAATGGAATGTGCAATGGAATGTGGCATGGAATGGAATGGAATGTGGAAAGGTATGGAATGGAATGTGGAATGGAATGGAATGGAACGTGCAAAGGAATGTGTAATGGAATGTACAAAGGAATATGGAATGGAAAGGAAAGGATTGTGGAATGCAATGTGAAATGGAAAGTGAAAAGGAACGTGGAATGGAATGAAATGGAAAGTGGAATGGAATGCAATGGAAATTAATGGAACTTGGAATGGAACATTGAATGGAATGTGCAATGGAAAGGAATGGAATGGAATATGGAATGGAATGTGGAATGAAATGGAATGGAATGTGAAACTGAATGTGGAATGGAATGGATTGGAACATGGAATGGAATGTGGAATGGAATGGAATGGAATATGCAAAGGAATGTGGAATTTTATGTGGAATGGAATGTGGAATGGAATGGAATTGAACGTGGAATGGAACGTCTAATGGAATGTGGAATGGAACGTGGAATGCAACGTGGATTGGAATGGAAAGGAAAATGGAATGGAACATGGAATGGAATGTGGAATGCAACGTGGAATGGAATGTGGAATGGAACGGAACCGAATGTGGAAGGGAATGTGGAATGGAATGGAATAGAACATGGAATGGAATGGAATGAAACGTGGAATGGAATGTGGAAAGGAACGTGGGGTGTAATGTGGAATGGAATGTGGAATGGAAAAGAATGGAATGTGGAATGGAATGGAATGGAATGTGGAAAGGAATGTGCAATGGAACGTAGAATGGAACGTGGAACAGAACGTGGAATGGTATGTGGAATGGTATTTGGAATTGAATGTGGTATGTGGAATTGAATGTGGAAAGGCATGTAGAAAGGAATTGAATTGAATGTGAAGTGGAATGGAATGGAATGGAATGTGGAATGGAATGTGGAATGGAAGGTGGAATGGAATATTCAATTGCAAGGAAAGGAATGTGGAAATGAATGGAATGGAAGGTGGACTGGAATGGTATGGAATGGATTGGAAAGTGGAATGGAAGTTGGAATGGAACATGGAATGGAATGGAATGGATCGTCGAATGGAAAGTGGAAAGAAACATGGAAAGGAAGGTGGAATGAAACGTGGAATGGAATGGAACAGAATGTGGAATGGAATGTGGACTGAAATGTGGAATGGAAATTTGAATGGAATGGAAAGGAATGTAGAATGGAATGCGAAGTGGAATGTATAATGGAATGTGGAATGCAATTTAATGGAATGTGGAATGGAATCTGAAATGGAATGGAATGGAATGTGGAAAAGAATGTGAAATGGAATGGAATGTGGAATGGAAAGGAATGGAAAGTTTAAATGGAATGGAATGAAATGTGGAATGGTAAGTGCACTGGAATGGAATGCACTGTGAAATGGAATGTGGAACTGAATGGAATGGAATATGGAATGGAATTTTCAATGGAATGTGGAATGGAATGTGGAATGGAATGTACAGGAATGGGAAATGGGACGTGGAAAGGAAAGTGGAAAGGAACGTTGAATGCAACGGAATGGAATGTGGAATGGAATGTGGAATGCAATGTGGAATGGAAAGTGGAATGGAATGTGGAATGGAATGTGGAATGGAACATGGAATGATATGAAACGGATTGTGGAATGGAACATGGAATGGAATGTGGAATGGAATGTGGAATGGAATGTGGAATGGAATTGAAGTTGGGAAGGAATGGAATGGAAAGTTGAGTGGAATATGTAATGGAATGGAATGGAACACGGAATGGAAAGTGGAATGGGTCGTGGAGAGGAAAGTGGAATGTCATGTGGAATGGAATGTGGAATTAAATATGAAATGGAATGTGAAATGGAATTGTATGCAACGTTAAATGGAACGTGGAATGTAAAGGAATGGAAAATGGAATGGAATGTGGAATGGAAAGTGGAATGGAACGTGGAATTGAACATGGAATGGAATGGAAAGGAATGTGGAATGCAATGTGTAATGGAATGGAATGGAATGTGGAATACAATGTAGAATGGAATGGAAGGGAATGTGGAATGAATGTAGAATGGAAAGGAATGGAATGTGGAATGGACTGTTGAATGGATTGTGGAATTGAATGGAAAGGAATGTGGAATGCAACGTTGAATGGAATGTAGAATGTAATGGAATATAATGTGGAATGAAATGTGGAATGAAACAGAATGCAATCTGTAATGGCATGTGGAATGGAATGTGGAATGGAATGGAATGGAATGTGGAATGTAATGTGGAAGGGAACATGGAATGGAAATTAATGGAATGCGGAATGGAAGGGAATGGAAAGCGGAAAGTAATGTGGAATGGAATGACATGGAATGTGGAATGGAAAGGAATGGAATGTGGAATGGAATGTCAAATGGATTGGAATGGAACGTGGAATGGTATGTGGAATTGAATGTGGAATGCAATGTGGAAAGGAATGTGGAATGTAATGGAATTAAACATGGAATGGAACATGGAATGGAATTGAAAGCAACGTGGAGTGGAATGTGGAATGGAAAGTGGAATGGAATCGAAAGGAATGTGGAATTGAATGGAATGGAACGTGGAATGCAATGTGGAATGGAATGTGGAATGGGACGATGAATGGAATGGAATGCAACTTGGTATGGAATGTCGAATGGAATGTCGAATGGAATGCAAAAGAATGTGGAATGGAATGTGGTTTGGAATGGAATGGAATGTGGAATGGAATGGAATGGAACGAGGAATGGAATGTGGACTGCAATGCAAAGGAATGTGGAGTGGAATGTGGAATGGAAGGTGGAATGGAAAGGAATGGAATTTGGAATGGAATGTGGAAAGGAATGTGGAATCGAATGGAATGGCAAGTGGAATGGAATGGAATGGAATGTGAAATGAAATGGAATGGAATGTGGATTGAAATTTGGAATGGAATGTGGAGTGGGATGTGGAATGGAATAGAATGGAATGAAATAAACAATTGAATGGAATGGAATTTTGAATGGAATGGAATGGAATGTGGAATGGAATGGAATGAGGAATGGAATGGAATAGAACGTGGAATGGAATGTGGAATGGAATCGATTGGAATGTGGAATGAAATGGAATGGAACGTGGAATAGAAAGTGGAATGGAATGTGGAATGGAATGGAATGGAATGCGGAATGGAATGGAATCGAATGTGGAATACAATGGAATGGAATGGAATTTAATGCAGAATGATATGGAAAGGAATGTGGAATGCAATGCGGAATGGAATCGAATGGAATGTGGAATCTAATGGAACGGAATGTGGATTGGAGTGGAATGGAAAGTGGAAGGGAATAGAAAGTCAGATGGAATGGAATGGAATGTGGATAGGAATGGAATGGAATGTGGAATGGAATGTGGGATGGAATGGAATGGAATGTGGAATAGAATGTGGAATAGAATGTTATGAATTGTGGAATTGAATGTGAATTTTAATGGAATGGAACGTGGAACGTAATGCGGAATGGAACGTGGAATGGAACGTGGAATGGAAAGGAGTGGAATGTTGAATGGAATGGAATGGAAGCTACTGGAATGTAGATAGGAATGGAATGGAATATGGAATGGAACTGAATGGAATGGAATGGAATTTGAAATGGAATGGAATGGAATGTGGAATGCAATGGAATGGAATGTTAAAGGGAAGGTGGAATTGAAGGTGGAATGGAATGTGGAAAGGAACGTGGAATAGAACGTGGAACATAAAGTGGAATGGAAAGTGGAATGGAATGGAAAGCAATGTTGAATTGATCAGAATGGAAGCTGGAAAGGAATAAAATGGAATGTGGAATCGAATGGAATGGAAAGTGGAATCAAATGTGGAAGGGAAGGGAATGGGATTTGAAAAGGAATGTGGAAAGGAATGGAATGGAATGTGGAATGGAATGGAATGGAATGTGGAATGGAATGTGGAATGGAATAGAATGCGAAATGGAATGAAATGGAATGTGGAATGGAATGCGACATGCAATGTAAAGGAATTTGTAATGGAATGGAATGGAATGGAATGTGGAATGGAAAGAAGTGGGATGGAATTGAATATAATGCAATGTGGAATGGAATGGAATGGAAAGTACAATGGAATGGAATGGAATGTGGAATGAAATGTGGAATGGAATGGAAAGGAATGTGGAATGGAATGGATTCAAATGTGGAATGGAATGTGGAATGGAATGGAATGTGGAATGGAATGGAAAGGAATGTGGAATGGAATGCAATGGAATGGAATGTGGAATGCAATGTGGAATGGAATGGAATGGAAAGTGGAATGCAATGGAATGGAATATAGAACGTAATGGAATGGAATGTAGAATGGAATATGGAATCTAAAGGAAGGTGAAAGGGAATGGATTGGAATGTGGAATGTAAAGTTAAATGGAATGGAAAGGAATGTGCAATGGAATGCAATGTGGAATGGAATGTGAATTGGAATGTGAAATGCAATGGAATGGAAAGTGGAATAGAATGTGGAAAGGTATGGAATGGGATGCGAAATGTAACGGAATGTAACAGAATCTGGAATGGAATGGAATTGAATGTGGAATGGAATGCAATGGAATGTGGAATGGAATGGAATAGAATGGAAAGGAACATGGAATGGAATGGAATGGAATGGAATGGAAGATGGAATGGAATGGAATGGCTAATGGAATGGAACGAAAAGGAAAGAGGAATAGAATGGAATGGAGTGGATTTCACAAAGGAATGAAATGGAGTGTAGAAAGGAATGGAATGGAAAGGAATGGATTGGAATGTGGAATGTTATGGAATGGAATGTGGAATGGAATGGAATAGAATGTAATGTGGAATAGAATGGAATGGAAAGGAATGGAAAGTTGAATGGAATGGAAGGGAATGAGGAATGGAATGTGGAATGGAATGGAATGTGGAATGGAAAGGAGTGGAATTTCGAATGCAACGGAATGGAATGGAATGTGGAATGGAATGGAATGGAATGTTGAATGGAATTTCAAATGTAATGTAATTTAAGGAGAAATGTAATGGAATGGAATGGAATGGAATGTCGTATTGAATGGAATGGAATGTGGAATGGAAAGGAATGAAGTGGAAGGTGGAATGGAATGGAATGGAAAGTTAAATGGAATGTGGAATGGAATGGAATGGAATGGAAAGGAACGTGGAATTGAAGGAAATGGAATTGAAAGGAATATTTAATGGAGTGAAATGGAATGGAATGTGGAATGGTATGTAATGTGGAATGAAATCTGGAATTGAATGGAATGGAAAGTGGAGTGGAATGGAATGGAGTGGAATGTGGACTCGAAAGGAATGGAATGGAATGAGCAGTGAAATATGGAATATATTGTAATGGAATGGAATGCGGAAGATAATGTGGAATGGAAAGGAATGGAATGTAGAAAGGAATGTGGAAAGGAATGGAAAGGAATGTGGAATGGCATGTGTAATGGAATGGAATGAAATGTAGAAAGGAATGCGGAAAGGATTGGAATGGAATGTGGAAAGGAAAGAAATGGAATGGAATTTGGAATGGAACGTGGAATGCAACATGGAATAGAAAGTGGAATATATCGTGGAATGGATCGTGGAATGGAATGAAATGGAAAGTGGAATGTAATGGAATGGAATGTGTAATGGTGTGAAATGGAATGTGGAATGCAATGGAATGCAAAGTGTAATGGAATTTAATGTAATGGAAATTGGACTGGAATGAAATGGAATGTAATGGAATGTGGAATGCAAAGGAATGGAATGTGGAATGGAATTGAATGGATTGTGGAATGTATTGTGGAATGGAAAGTGGAATGGAATGGAATGGAACGTGGAATTGAACGTGGAATGGAATGTGGAATGGAATGAAATGTGGAATGGAATGCAATGGTAAGTGGAATGGAAAGTGGAATGCAGAATAGAATGGACTGGAATGTGGAATGGAATCGGGAACGGAAGGTGGAATGGAAAGTGGAATGGAATGGAATGGAACGTGGAACGCAATGTGGAATACAATGTAGCATGGAATGGAATGGAATGTGGAATGGAATGGAATTGAATGTGGTATGCAATGGAAAGGAATGTGTTAAGGAATGGAATGCAGTGTGGAATAGAATTGAATATGGAATGAAATGGAATGGAAAGGAATGTGGAGTGGAATGGAATTGAATGTGGAGTTGAATGGAATGGAATATGGAATGGAATGCAATGGAAGGTGGAATGGAATGCGGAATGGAAGGGAATGGAAAGGAATGTGGAATGGAATATGGAATGCAATGGAAAGAAATGTGGAAAGGAATGGAATGGAAAGTGGAATGGAATGTGCAATGGAATGGAATAGAATGTGGAATGGAATGTGGAATGGAATGGACTGCAATGTGGTTTGTAATGGAATGGAATGGAAAGTGGAATGGTATGTATAATGGAATGTGGAATGGAATGTGCAGTGGAATGGAATGGAATGTGGAAAGAAATGTGCAATGGAATGCAATAGAATGTGGAATGGAATGGAATGGAATGTGGAATGGAACCCAATGGAGTATGAAATGGAATGTGGAATTGAATGTGGAATGGAATGTGGAACGGAATGGAATGGATTGTGGAATGGAATGGAATGGAATGTGGAACGGAATGGAATGGAATGGAATGGAATGTGAAAAAGAAACTGTAATGTAATGTGGAATGGTATGTGGAATGCAAAGGAATGGAGTGTGGAATGGAATGTGGAGTGGAATGGAATGGATTGTGGAATGGAATGGAATGGAATGTGGAATGGAATGGAATGGAATGCAGAATGGTATGGAATGGAATGTGGAATGGAAGAGAATGGAATGTTGAATGGAATGTGGAATGGAATGGAATGGAATGTGGAATGGAATGAAATGGAATGTGGAATGGAATGTGGAATGGAATGTGGAATGGAATGGGTTGGAATGTGGCATGGAATGGAATGGAATGTGGAGTTTAGGAATGCACTGTAATGGAGAATGGAATGTGGAATTGAATCGAATGTGAAATGGAATGTTGAATGCAATTGAATAGAATTTGGAAAGGAATGTGGAATGGAAAGGAATGGAATGTGCAATGGAATGGAATGGAATGTGGAATGGAATGGAATGGAATGAGGAATGGAGGAATGGAATGGAATGTAAAATGAAATTTGGAAAGAATGGAATGGAATGTGGAATGGAATGGAATGGAATGTGGAATGGAATGTTTGGAATGTGGAATGGAGGAAAGGAAAGGAATGGAAAGTGGAATGGAATGAAAGGGAATGGAATGTGCAATGGAATGGAATGGAATGTGGAATGGAATGGAATGGAATTGAATGTGGAATGGAGGAATGGAATGGATTGTGAAATGGAATTTGGAATGAATGGAATGGAATGTGGAATGGAATGGAATGGAATGTGGACTGGAATGTTTGGAATGGGGAAGGGGGTAATGGAACGGAATGGAATGTGGAATGGAATGGAAGGGAATGGATTGTGGAAGGGAATTGAATGGAATTTAGAATGAAATGAAAGGGAATGGAATGTGGAATTGAATGGGATGGAATGTGGAATCGAATGGAGTGGAATGTGGAATGGAATGGAATGTCGATTGGAATGGAATAGAATGGAATGTGGAAAGGAATGTGGAATGGAATGTGGAATGGAATGGAATGGAATGCGGAATGCAATGTGTAATGGAATGGAATGGAATGTGGAATGAAATGGATTGTGGAATGGAATGTGGAATGGAATGGAATAGAATGTGGATTGGATTGTGTAATGTAATGCAATGGAATGTGGAAAGAATGGAATGGAAGGTGGAACGTAGTAATGGAATGGAAAGTGGAATGGAATGTGGAAAGGAATTGAAAGGAATGTGGAATGGAATGTGGAATGGCATGGAATGGAATGTGAAATGGAAATTGGAATTGAATGCAATGAAATGGAATTTGGAATGGAATGGAATTTGGAAAAGAATAGAGTGGAATGGAGCGTGGAATAAAATGGAATATCGAATGGAATGGAACGGAATATGGAGTGGACTGGAATGGAATCTGGAATGGAATGGAATGGAATGTCGATTGGAATGCAACGGAATCTGGAATGGAATGTGGAATGAAATGGAATGGAATCTGGAATGGAATGTGGAATGAAATGGAATGGAATGTGGAATGGAATGTTGATAGGGATGGAATGCAATGGAATGGTATGCGGAATGGAATGAAATGGGATGTGGAATGGAACATGAAAAGGAATGGAATGGAACGTGTATTGGAACGTGGCATGGAATCTTCCAAATGTGGAATGGAATGGAATGGAATGTGGAATTGAATGTGGAAAGTATTGAAATGGAATGTGGAATATAATGGAACGTGGAATCGAATGGAATGGAATGGATTGTGGAATGTAACGTGGAATGCAATGGATTGGAACGCGGAATAGATTGGAAAAGAATGTGGAATGGAATGTGGAATGGAACGTGGAATGGAATGGAATGGAAGGTGGAATGGAATGCGTAATTGAACGTGGAATGGAACTTGGAAAGGAAAGTGGAAATAAACGTGGAATGGAATGGAATGGAATATGGAATGGAATGTGGAATGGAATGGAATGGAAGGAGGTATGGAAAGTGGAATGGATCATGGAATGGAATGGAAGGGAATGTGGAATGGAATGCAATAGCATGTGAAATGGAATGTGGAATGGAATGCAGTGAAATGTGGAATGGAATGTGGAATGGAACAGGAAGGAATTTGGGATGGAACGTGGAATGTCATGGAATAGAATGTGAAATGGAAAGGAATGGAATGTGGAATGCAATGTGGAAAGGAGGGTGGAATGGAAGGGATTGGAATTGAATGGAATGGAAAGTGGAATGGAACGGAAAGGAATGTGTAATGGAATGGAATGGAATGTGGAATAGAAAGTCGAATGGAAAGGAATGGATTTTGAAATGGAATATGTAATGGAATGTAAAGGATTGGAATGTGGAATGGCATGTGGAATGGACGGTAAGGTTATTTGGAATGGAATGTGGAATATAATGGAATTTAATGGGCAATGAAATGTGGAATGGAATGGAATACGGAATAGGATGTGGAACGGAATGGAGTGGAATGTGGTATGGAATGGGAAATGGAATGTTAAAAGGAATTGAATGGAATGTGGAATGGTCAGTGGAATGGAATGGAATAGAATGAAGGTTAGAATGTGGAAAGGAATGGAATGGAATGTGCAATGGAATGGAATGGAATGTGGTATGGAATGTGGAATGGAAAGTGGAATGGAATGTGGAATGGAATAGAATGGAATTTGTAATGGAATGGAAGGGAATGTGGAATGTATTGGAATGGAATGTAGAATGGAATGGAATGGAATGTGGAATGTAATGGAATTGAATGTGGAATGGAATGGAAGGTAATGGGGAATGGTGGAATGGAATAGAATGGAATGTGGAATGCAATGAAAGGGAATGGAATGTGGAATGGAATGGAATGGAAAGTGGAATTGAATGGAATAGAATGTGGAATGGAATGGAATGTCGAATGGAATGGAATGGACTGTGGAATGGAAAGGAATGGAATAGAATGTGGAATGGAATGTGGAATGGAAGGGAATGGAATGTGGAATGGAATGTAGAATGGAATGGAATGGAATATGGAATGGAAAGTGGTAAAGAAAGGAATGGAATGTTGAATGGAATGTGGAATATAATGGAATGGAATATGGAATGGAATGGAATGGCATTTGGAATGGATTGGAATGTGGCATGGAATGGAATGGAATTTGGCATTTAGGAATGGACTGGAATGTGGAACGGAATGTCGAATGCAATGGAATGGAATTTGAAATTGAATGTGGAATTGAATGGAATAGAATGTGGAATGGAATATGGAATGGATTGGAATAGAATGTGCGATGGAATGGAATGGAATGTGAAATCGAATGGAATGTGGAATGCAGGAATGGAATAGAATGTGAAATGGATTTTGGAAAGAATGGAATGGAATGTGGAATGGAATGGAGTGGAATGTGGTATGGAATGTTTGGAAAGTGGAATGGAGCAATGGAACAGAATGGAATGTGGAATGGAATGAAAGGGAATGGAATGTGGAATGGAATGGAATGGAATGCGGAATGGAATGCAGTGGAATGTGGAATGGAGTGGAACGTGAAATGGAATGGAATGGAATGTGGAATGCAATGGAATGTGTTATGGAGTGTGAATTGGAATGTGAATTGCAATGGAATGGAAAGTAGAATAGAATGTGGAAAGCTATGGAATGGGATGTGAAATGGAATGTAACGGATTCTGGAATGGAATGGATTTGAATGTGGAATGGAATGGAATAGATCATAGAATGAAATGGAAAGGAATGTGTAATGGAATGGAATGGAGTGGATTTCAGAAAGGAATGAAATGGAATGTAGAAAGGAATGGAATGGAAAGGAATGGATTGGAATGTGGAATTGAATGGAATGGAATATGGAATGGAATGGAATGTGGAAAGGAATGGAATGGAATGTTGAATGGAATTTGAAATGGAATTTAATGGAAGGTGAAAAGGAATGGAATGGAATGTGGAAAGCAATGGAATGGAATGCAGAATTGAATGGAATGGAATGTGGAATGGAATGGAATGAAGTGGAAGGTGGAATGGAAAGGAATGGAATGTGGAATGGAATGTGAAATTTAATGGAATGGAAAGGAAAGGAATGTGGAATTGAATGAAATGGAATAGAAAGGAATATGGAATGGAGTGAAATGGAATGGCATGTGGAATTGTATGGAATGTGGAAAGAAATGTGGAATTGAATTGAATGTGGAATGGAATGGAAAGGAATGTGGAATTAAATGGAATGGAGTGGAATGTGGACTCGAATGGAATGGAGTGGAATGTGCAGGGGAACATGGAGTTTATTGGAATGGAATGGAATGTAGAAAGTAAAGTGGAATGGAAAGGAATGGAATGTAGAATGAATGTGGAAAGGAAAGGAAAGGAATGTGGAACGGAATGTGGAATGGAATGGAAGGACATGTAGAAAGGAATGCGGAAAGGATTGGAATGGAATGTGGAAAGGAAAGACATGGAATGGAATGTGGAATGGAACGTGGAATGGAACACGGAATAGAAAGTGGAATATATCGTGGAATGGAGAGTGGAATGGAATGAAATGGAAAGTGGAATGTAATGGAATGGAATGTGTAATGCTAAGAAATGGAATGTGGACTGCAATGGAATGGAATGTGGAATGGAATTTATTGCAATGGAAAGTGGACTGGAATGAAATGGAATGTAATGGAATGTGGAATGGAAAGGAATGGAATGTGGAATGGAATTGATTGGAATGTGGAATGTAATGTGGAATGGAAAGTGGAATGGAATGGAATGGAACGTGGAATGGAACGTGGAATGGAACGTGGAATGGAACGTGGAATGGAATGTGGAATGGAATGGAATGTGGAATGGAATGGAATGGAAAGTGGAATGGAAAGTGGAAAGTGAAATATAATGGAATGGAATGTGGAACGGAATCGGGAACGGAAGGTGGAATTGTAAGTGGAATGGAATGGAATGGAAGGTGGAATGGAATGTCTAAAAAATGTGGAATGGAATGGAATGGAATGTGCTATGCAATGGAATGGAATGTGTTATGGAATGGAATGCAATGCGGAATACAAATGAATATGGAATGGAAGGGAATGGAATGGAATGTGGAGTGGAATGGAACGGACTGTGTAGTTGAATAGAATGGAATGTGGCATGGAATGGAATGGAAGGTGGAATGGAATGCGGAATGGAACGGAATGGAAAGGATTGTGGAATGGAATATTGAATGCAATGGAATGGAATGTGCAAAGGAATGGAATGGAATGTGGAATTGAATGTGCAATAGAAAGGAATGGAATGTGGAATGGAATCTGGAATGGAATGGACTGCAATGTGGAATGGAAAGTGTAATGGACTGTGGAATGGAATGGAAAGGATTCAGAAAGTGGAATGGAATTGATTGGGGTGCAACGTTTAATGGAGAGGAATGGGTTGTGGTATGGAATGGAGTAGAATGTGGAATGGAAAGGAGTGGAATGTGGCATGGAATGGAATGGAGTGTGGAATATCATGTGGAATGGAATGTGTAATGGAATGTGTAATGGAATGCAATGGAATGTGAATGTGGAATGGAATGTGGAATGGAGTGGAATGGAATGTGAAATAGAATGAATTGGAATGCAATGTGAAATGGAATGTCGAATGGAATGGAATAGAATGAGGAATAGAACGGAATGGAATAGAATATGGAATAGAACGGAATGGAATGGAATGTGGAATGGAATGTGGAATGGAAGGGAATGGAAAGTGGAATGCAATGGAATGGAATGTGGAATGGATTGGCATGGAGTGTGGAATCGAATGGAATGTGGAATGAAAAGGAATCGAATGTGGAAAGGAATGGAACATCTAATGGAATGGAATAGAATGTGGATTGGAAGGGAATGGAATGTGGAGTGGAATGGAATGGAATGGAATTGAAACTGGAATGGAATGTGAAATGAAATGTGGAATGCAACCTGGAACGGCATGAAATGGAAAGTTGAATGGAATGGAATGGCACGTGGAATGGAATGGAATGGAATGGAATGGAATGGAAGGTGGAACGGAACGTGCAATGGAACGTGGAATGGATTGTGGAAAGTAATGTGGAATGGAACGGTATGGAATGTGGAATGGAATGTGGAATGGATTGTGGAATGGAAAGTGTAATGGAATGGCATGGACTGTGTAATTGAATGTGGAATAGAATGTGGAATGGAATGTTCAATGGTGCATGGAAAGGAATGTGAAATGGAACGGAATGGAATGTGGAATGGAATGTGGAATGGAGTGTGGAATGGAATGTGGAATGGAGAGTGGAATGGAATGTTGAAAGGAATGGAATGGATTGTGGAACAGAAGGTGGAATGGAATACGGAATGGAATGGAATGGAATGCAGAATGGAATTGAATGGAATGGTGAATAGAATGGAATGGAAAAGAGTGTGGAATAGAATGGAATGGAATGTGGAAAGGAACGGAAATGAGTGTGGAATAGAATGGAATGGAATGGAATGCGAATTGAAATGTGGAATGGAACGTGGAACGGCATGAAATGGAACGTGGAATGGAATGGAATGGAACGTAGAATAGAATGGAATCAAACGTGGAATGGAACGTAGAATGGAATGGAATGTAATGTGGAATATAACATGGAATGGAATGGAATGGAACGTGGAATGAATGTGGAACGGAACTTGGAATGGAATGGAATGGAACCTGGAGTGGAACGTGGAATGGTATGGAATGGAAAGTGGAATGGAACGTGGAATGGAACGGTTATTGGAAAGTGGAGTGGAACGGAATGGAATGTGGAATTCAATGTAGAATGAAATGAAATGGAATGTTGAATGGAAGGTGGAATGGAATGGAATGGAATGTGGCATGAAATATGGAATGGACTGTGGAATAGAATGTGGAATGAAATGAATGTAATGTGGAATGCAATGTGAAATGAAACGTGGAATGGAATGGAATGGAATGTGGAATGGAATGAAATGGAATGTGGAATGGGATGGAATGGAATATGGAATGGAATGGAATGGAATGGAATGTGGAATGGAAAGGAATGGAATTGAATGGAAGGGAAAGTGGAATGGAATGCAATGTAACGTGGAAAGGAATGGATTGGAATGTGGAATGGAATGTAGAATGGAATGGAATGGAATGGAATGTGGAATGGAAGGAACGAAATGAAATGGAATGTGGAATGGAACGTAATGGAATGGAATGGAATGTTTGATTGGAACGGAATGTGGAATGGAATGTGGAATGGAATGGGATGGAATGTGGAATGGAATCTGGAATGTAATGGAATGTAATGGAATATGGAATGGAATGGAATGGAGTGGAATGGAAAGTTGAACGGATGGAATGGAATGTGGAACGGAATGGAATGGAATGTGGAATGGAATGGAATCTGCTATGGAATGTGGATCGTTGTGGATGGAATGTTGAATGGAATGTGAAATGGAATGGGATGGAATGTAGAATGGAATGTGGAATGCGATGGAATTGAATGGAATGTGGAATGCTATATAATGTGGAATGGAATGGATTGGAATTTGGAAAGGGGTGTGGAATGCAAAGGAATGGAACGTGAAATGGATTGTGGAACGGAACGTGGAACGGAACGTGTAAGGGAATGCAATGGAATACAACGTGGAATCGAATGCAATGTTATGTGGAATGGAATGGATTGGAATGTGGAACGGACTGTGAAATGGAATGGAATGGAACATGAAATGGATAGTGGAACGGAACGTGGAACGGAATGTAACGTGGAATGGTATGGAATGTGCAATGGATAGGAACGGAATCTTGAATGGAACGGAATGGAATCGAATGGAATTTGGAATGGAATCGAATGGAATGGAATGTGGAATGGAATGGAAGGGAATGTGGAATGGAATATGGAATGGATTGGGGTGAAAAGTGGAATGGAATGTTGAATGGAATGGAATGCAATGTGGAATGGAATGTCGAATGTAAGGTAATGTAATGGGGAATGGATCGTTGAATGGAATGGAATGGAATGTGGAATGGAATGGCATGGAAACTGGAATGGACTGCAATGGAATTGAATGGAATGTGAAATGCAATAGGGAATGGAATGGAATGGAATGCGGAATGGAATGGAATGTAAAGTGAAATGAAAAGGAATGGAATGGAATGGAATTGAATGGAATGTGAAATGCAATAGGGAATGGATTGGAATGGAATGCGGAATGGAATGGAATGTAAAGTGGAATGAAAAGGAATGGAATGGAATGGAATTTGGCATTGAAAGTAATGGAAAGTAGAAAGGAATGGAATGGAAAATGGAACGGAATGTATAATGGAATGGAATGGAATGTGGAATGGAATGTGGAGTGGAATGGAATGGAATGCAGAATGGAATGTGGAATGGAATGGAATGGAATGTGGTATGGAAGTGAATGAAATGTGTAATGGAATGGAGTGGAATGTGGAATGTAATGTAATGGAAGGGAATGGAATGTGGAATGGAATATGGAATAGAAAGCGGAATGGAATGGAATGGAATGTGGAATGCAATTGGATGGAATGTGGAATGGAATGTGGAATGGAAAGGAATTGAATAGAATATGGAATGGAAAGTGGAATTTAATGGAATGGAATGTGGAATTGAATGGAACGGAATGTCGAGTATAATTTGGAATGGAATGGAAAGGAATTCAGAACGGAATGGAAAGGAATGGAATGGAATGTAGTGGAAGAGAAAGTGGAATGGAACCTGCAGAGGAACGTGGAATGCAATGTGGAATAGAATCGTATGCAATTTGGAATGGAATGTGGAATGGAATTGAATGGTATTTGGAATGGAATGTGGAATGGAATTGAATGGAACGTGGAATGGAATGGAATGCAATGGAATGTGGAATGGAATGGAGTGGAATGGAATGGAATGTGCAATGGAATGAAATGGAAAAGAATGGAATCTGGATTGGAATGGAATGCAATTTAGAATGGAATGTGGAATGGAATGGGATGTAGAATGGAACGTGGAATGGAATGGGATGGAAAGTGGAATGGAATCTGAATGTAATGGAATGGAATGGAATGTGGAATGGAATGGAATGTAATTGAATTTGGGTCGGAATGGAATGGAATTTGGAATGGAATGGAACGGAATGTGGAATGGAATATGGAATGGAATGGAATGTGGAATGTAACATAATGGAATGTGGAATGGAATGGAATGGAATGTGGAATGGTGAGGAATGGAATATGGAATGGAATGGAATGCAATGTGGAATGCAATTGAATGGGTTGAAATGGAAAGAGGAATGGAATTGAATGGAATGTGGAATGGAATGTGGAATGGAAAGTGGTAAACAATGGAGTGGAATGTGGAATGGCAAGGAATGGAATGTGAAATGCAATGGAATTGAAGGGAATGAAATGTGGAATGGAGTGGGATGGAATGTGGAATGGAATGGAATGCAATATGGAATGGAATGAAAAGGAATGGAATGTGGAATAAAATGGAATGTAATGGAATGGACTGGAATGGGGAATGGAATGGAAATTAATGCGGAATGGAATGGAATGGAATGTTGATGAAATTTGGAATGGAAAGTGATGGAATGTGGAATGGAATGTGGAATGGAAACGAATAGTATGGAATGTGGAATGGAATGGAATATAATGGAATATGGAATCGAATGGAATTGAATGTGGAACGGAATGGAATGGAATGTGGAATGGAATTGAATGTGGAACGCAATGGAATGGAATGTGGAATGGAAAGGAATCTGGATTGGAACGTGAAATTGAATGTGTAATTCAATGGAATGGAATGGAGTGTGGAATGGAATGGAATGTGGAATGCAATGGAATGAAATGCGGAATGGAGTTGAATGGAATGTGGAGTGGAATGGAATTCATTGTTAAATGGAAAGGAATGCGGAATGCAATGGAATGGAATGGAACGGAATATGGAATGGAATGGAAGGGAATGTGGAATGGAATATGGAACGGAATGTGGAATGGAATGTGGAATGGTATATGGAAAAGAATGTGGAATGTAATGGAATGGAATGTGGAATGGAATGGAATGGAATGTGAAATGGAATGGAATGAAATGTGGAATGGAATGTGGAATGGAACGGAATCGAATGTGGAATAGAATGGAATCTAATGTTGAGTAGAACGGAATATGGAATGGAATGGAATGGAATGTGGAATGAAATATGGAAAGGAATGTGGAATGGAATGAGGAAAGGAATGTGGAATGTAACTTAATGGAATGTGAAATGGAATGGAATGAAGTGTGGAATGGAATGTGCAATCAAACTTGGAGTTTAACGGAATGGAATGTGGAAGGGAATGTGGAGTAAAATGTGGAATGGATTGTGGAAAGGAACGGAATGGAAAGTGCAGTGGAAAGTGGAAAGTATTGTGGAATGGAATGTAAAATGTAAAGTATTGTGGAATGGAACGTAAAATGGAACATTCCATTCCATTCCATTCCATTCCATTACACATTCCATTCCACATTCCATTCTCTTCCATTCCACATGGCATTATATTCTATTCCACATTAAATTCTATTCCATTCCATTGCACTTGCCTTTCCAATCCATTCAAAGTTCCATTCCATTCCATTCCACATTCCTTTCCATTCCATTCCACATTCCATTCCACATTCCAGTCCTCTCCATTCCACATTATATTCCATTCCATTCCTCTTTCAATTCCACTTTCTATTCCACTTTCACTTGCACGTTCCATACACGTTCCATTCCACATTCCATGCCACATTCCATTCCAGGTTCCATTACATTCCATTCCACATTCCATTACATTCCATTCCACATTCCATTCCATTCCTTTCCAATCCATTCCACATTCCATACTTTTCCATTCCACATTGTATTACACATTAAATTCCACATTCCAATCCACATTCCATTCCACATTCCATTCCCTACCATTGCACATTCCATTCCATTCTACGTTCCATTCCAAATTCCGTTACATACCATTCCGCATTCCATTCCACATTGCATTCCATTCTATTCCACACTCCATTCAACATTCCATCCAATTCCATTCCATATTCCGTTTCATTCCATTCCACATTCCATTCCATTCCAGTCCACATTCCATCCCATTGCATTACACAGAGCATTTCTTATTCCATCCCATTCCATTACATATTCCATTCCATTCCACATTCCATTCCATTCCATTACATATTCCATTCCATTCCACATTCCGCTCCCTCCCATTCCACCTTCCCTTCCATTCCGTTTCACATGGCATTCTATTCCATTCCATTCCACATTCCATTCTAATCCATTCCACTTTCTATTCCATTCAACTCCAGTCTATTCCAGTCCACATTCCATTCAATTCCATTCCATTCCATTCCATATTCCATTCAATTACATTTAAAATTCCTTTCCATTCCACATTCCATTCTAATCCATTCCACTTTCTATTCCATTCAACTCCAGTCTATTCCAGTCCACATTCCATTCCATTCCATTCCATTCCATATTCCATTCAATTACATTTAACATTCCTTTCCATTCCATTCTACATTCCATTATATTCCATTCCACATACCATTACATTTCATTCCACATTCCATTCCACGTCCCGTTCTGTTCCATTCCATTCCATTCCACGTCCCGTTCCATTCCATTCCATTCCATTCCACATTCCGTTCCATTCCATTCCACATTCCATTCCACATTCCATTCCATTCCATTCCGCATTCCATTCCATTCCATTCCACATTCCATTCCACATTCCAATTCATTCCATTTCAAAATCCATTCCACATTCCAATCCATTCCATTCCACATTCCATTCCATTCCATTCCACATTCCATTCCACATTCCATTCCAATCCATTCAATTTCATTCCACATTCCTTTAAATTCTATTCCACATTTCATTCCATTCCATTCCAAATTCCATTCCACATTCAATTCCATTCCATTCCACATTCCATTCCATTCCATTCCATTTCACTTTCCATTCCATTCCATTCCATGCCATTTCACATACCATTCCATTCCATACCACATTCCATTCCTTTCTATTTCTCTTTCCATTCCATATTCCATTCAGTTCCATTGCAGTCCACACTCCATTCCACATTCCATCCGATTGCATTCCACATTCCATGCCATTTCATTCCACGTTCCATTCCATATTCCTTTACACATTCCATTCCTTTCCATTCCATTCCATTCCACATTCCCTTCCATTCTATTGCACTTTCCATTCCAGATTCCATTCCACATTCCATTCCATTCCTTTACATTCCATTCCATTCCATTGCATTCCTTTCCAGATTCCTCTCCATTCCATTACAAATTCCATTCAATTCCTTTCCACATTCCATGGCATTCCATTAAACATTCCATTCCAATCCATTCCACATGCCATTTCGCATTCAATTCCATTCCATTCCATTCCGCTTTCCATTCCACATTCCTTTCCATTCCATTCTACATTCCATTTCATATTCCAATACATTCCTTTCTACATTCCATTCCATTCCTTTCCACATTGCATTCCACATTAAGTTCCATTCCATTCCATTCCATTCCTCAGTCCATTCTGTTCCATGCCATATTCCATTCCATTCCACTCCACATTCCATTCCACATTGCGTTCCGTTCAATTCAACAATCCATTCCACATTCCATTCCACATTCCATTCCATTTCATTCCACTTTCCTTTCCATTTTCCATTCCACACTCCATTCAATTCCATTCAACTTTCCTTTCCATTCCATTCAATAGCATTCCACATTCCATTCCTTTCTATTCCATATTACATTCCTTTCCATTCCACATTTCATTCCTTTCCATTCCACATTTCATTCCTTTCCATTCCACATTCCATTACATTACATTCCAAATTCCATTCCATTCCTTTCCCCATTCCACTTCAATCCATTCCACATTCCACTTCACATTCTATTCCACTTTCCAATCCACAATCCATTGCATATTCCATTTCACATTCCATTCCACATTCCATTTCACATTCCACATTCCATTCCATTCCATTTCAGCTTCCATTACATTCCACATTTCACTCCATTCTTTCCGTATTCCATTCCATTCCATTCCACAATCCATTCCACATTCCGTTCCATTCCATTCCACATTCCATTCCATTCCTTTCAATTTCATTCCACATTCATTTAAATTGCATTCCACATTCCATTCCATTCCATTCCAAATTCCATTACAATCCATTACACATTCCTTTCCATTCCATTCCACGTTCCGTTCATTTCCATTCCACATTCCATTCCACATTCCATTCCATTCCATTCTACATTGCATTGCTTTCCATTCCACATTGCATTCCACATTACATTCCATTGCCTTCTACATTGAATTCCACATTCCTTTGCAATCCGTTCCACATTCAATTCCATTTCGTTCTATATTTCATTCCATTCCATTCCATTCGACATTCCATTCAATTCCCTTCCATTCCAAATTCCATTCCACATTCCACCCCATTGCATTCCATATTCCATTCCATTCTATACCACATTTCCTTTCCATTCAATTCCACATTCCATTCCATTCCAAATTTCATTCCATTCCATTGCATTCCATATTCCATTCAACTCCATTCAACATTCCATTCCATTCCATTTCACTTTCCATTCCATTGCGTTCCATGCCATTTCACATTCAATTACATTCCATACCACATTCCACTCCATTCCATTCCACAATCCATTCCACATTCCATTCCACAATCCATTCCACATTCCATCTCCCATTCCATTACACATTCCTTTCCATTCCGTTCCACGTACAAATCCGCGTTCCATTGCATTACATTTGACATTCCACTGCACATTCCTTTCCACATTCCATTTCACATTGCATCTCTTTCCATTACATAATCCATTCCACACTCGGTTCCATAATCCATTCCACATTCTATTCCACATTCCATTCCGTTCCATTCCTCATTTCATTCCACACTCTGTTCCACATTCCAGTCCACATTCCATTCCCTTCCATTGCACATTGCTTTCCACATTCCATTCCGCGTTCCTTTCCACATTCCATTCCACATTTCTTTCCACATTCCATTTCACATTCCATTCCATTCTATTCCACATTCCTATCCACATCCCATTCCATTCCATTTCACATTCAATTCCTTTCCATTCCACATTCCTTTCCACATTCCATTCAACATTCCATTCCACATTAAATTCCGTTCCATTACACATTCTGTTTCACATTTCATTCCGTTCCATTCCACATTAATTCCACATTGCATTCCACATTCCATTCCATATTCTGTTTCACATTCCATTCCACATTCCATTCCATTCCATTCCATTCCATTCCATTCCATTCCACATTACATTTCACATTCCATTCCACATTCCATTCCACATTCCATTCCATTCCTTTCCACATTCCATTCCACATTCCTTTTAACGTTCCATTCCATTACATTCCACTTTCCACTCCACATTCCACTTCATGTCCCTTTCCATTTCAATCCACTTTCAGTTCCACAGTCAATTCCACTCCTTTTCGCATTCCATCCTATATTTCATTCCACATTCCATTCCACGTTCCATTCCAATTCACGTTCCATTCCATTCCATTCCACATTCCTTTATATTCCATTCCACATTCCATACCATTCCTTTCCATTCCTTTTTCCATTGCACATTCCATTCCATTCAATACCACATTCCATTGATCATCCAGTTCCACATTCCATTCCATTTCATATTCCATTCTATTCTATTCGATTACACATTCCATTCTGTTCCATTCCACATTCCATTCCATTCCATATTCCATTCTATTCCATTCCATATTCCATTCCATTCCATTCCATTCCATTCCACATTCCATTCCACATTCCATTCCATTCCATTCCACTTTCCATTCCACAATCCATTACATTCCATTCCACATTCCATTCCATTCCACTCCATTCCACATTCCATTGCATTCCATTCCAGTCCACATTCCATTCCATTCCATGCCACATTCCATTCCATTCCTTTTCACATTCCATTGCATTCCATTTCCCATTCCATTGCATTCCATTTTACATTCCATTGTTTTCCACATTCCATTTCATTATATTTGACATTGCATTCCATTCCATTCTATTCCACATTCCATTCCACATTCCATTACATTCCATTCCACATTCCATTCCACATTCCATGACATTCTATTGCACTTTCCATTCCATTCCATTCCAAATTCCCTTCCATTCCATTCCACATTCCATTCCATTCCGCATTCCACATTCCATTAACTTCCATACCATTCTACATGCCATTCCATTCCTTTCCACATTAGATTCCATTCCACATTCCACATTCCATTCCATTCCATTCCACATTTCATTCCAGTCCACATTCCACCTTCCATTCCATTCCACTCCACATTCCATTCCGCATTCCATTCCATTCCATTCCATTCCATATTCCATTATAGTCCATTCTATTCCACATTCCATTCCGATCCATTCCATTCCACCTTCCGTTCCATTCCATTCCATTCCATTCCACGTTCCATTCCTGAATCCATTCCACATTCCATTCCATTCCACTCCATTCAACGTTCCAATCCACTTTCCGTTCCATTACATTCAAAATTCCATTGCATTCCATTCTACATTTCATTCCGTTCCATTCCTCATTCCATTCCATTCAATTCCAATGTATTCCACATTCAATTCCATTCCGTTAAATTCCATTACACATTCCATTCCATTCCATTCCACATTCAATTCCAGTCCATTGCACATTCCATTCCATTCCATTCCACATTGTGTTCCACATTCTATTCCATCCCTTTCCACATTCCATTCCATTCCATTAAACATTCCATTGTATTTCCATTTCAAATTCAATTACATTCCATTCAATTCCACATTCCATTCCATTCCATTCCATTCCATTCCATTCCATTCCATTCCATTTTATTCCTCATTCCCTTCCATTCCATTCCATTCCATTGCATTCCATTCCACACTTCATTCCATTCCATTCAACATTCCAATACACATTCCGTTCCATTAGATTCCACACTGTGTTCCATATTCCATTCCATTGCATTCCACATTCCATTCCATTCCATATTCCATTCCTTTCCACATTCAATTGCATTCCATTACATTCCACATTCTGTTCCATTCCATTCCATTGCATTCCGCATTCCATTCCAATCCATTCCACAGCTTTCCACATTCTATTCCATTCCTTTCCACGTTCCATTTCACATTCCATTCCATTCCACTCCACATTGCATTGAACATTCTACTCCATTCTATATTCCAATATATTCCACATTCCAATATATTCCATTTCACAATATATTCCATTCCATAACCCTTTTCATTCCACATTCTGCTGCATTCCATTCCATTCCATTCCACTTTCCTTTCCATTCCATTCAATTCCCAGTTTCGTTGCATTCAATTCCACTTTCCTTTCCCTTTCTTCCACATTCCAATCCATTCCATTCCAAATTCCAATAAATTCCATTCCACATTCTATTCCATTCCATTCCACATTACATTCCACATTCCATTACATTCCATACCACGTTGTAATCCACATTCCATTCCATTCCCCTCCACATTCCATTCCATTCCATTCCACCTTCCATTGCACGTAACATTGCATTCCATTCCACGTTGCATTCCACATGGCATTCCATTCCTTTCCACATTCCATTCCGTTCCATTCCAAATTCCATTCCTTTCAATTTCACATTCCATTCCATTCCATTGCATTCCACATTCAATTCCATTGCATTCAACATTCCGTTCAATTACATTTCATTGCATTCCATGTTCCATTCCACATTCAGTTCCACATTCCATTCCATTTCACGTTCCATTCCATTCCATTCCATTCCACATTAGTTTATATTCCATTCCACATTCCATACCATTCCTTTCCATTCCATTTTCCATTGCACATTCCATTCCATTCCATTTCACATTCCATTAAACATCCAGTTCCACATTCCATTCCATTCCATTCCATTTCAAATTCCATTCAATTCTCTTCCATTCCACATTCCATTCTATTCCATTCCACATTCGATTCCATTCCATTCCATTCCATTCCTCATTCCTTTCCACATTCCATTCAATTCCATTCCAATTTCCATTCCACAATCCATTCCATTCCATTCCACATTCCATTCCATTCCATTCCATTCCACATTCCATTCCATTCCATCCCATTCCATTGCATTCCATTCCATTCCACGTTCCATTCACTTCCATTCCACAATCCATTCCATTTAATTCCATTCCACATTCCATTCCATTGCATTCCACATTCCATTCCATTCCATCTCATATTCCATTCCATTGCTCTCCAAATTCCATTCCATTGCATTCCACATTCGTTTCCACATTCCACTCCATTCCATTCCACATTCTATTCCATTCCAATTCACATTCCATTCCATTCCATTTCACATTCCATTCCATTCCATTCCATTCTACAATCCATTCCATTCCATTTAACAATCCACCCCTTTCCATTTCAAATTCCTTTCCATTCCATTCCATTCAACATTCGAGTGCATTCCATTTGCATTGCATTCCATTCCATTCCATTCCACATTCCATTCCATTCCAAAGTCCATTCCATTCCATTACACATTCCATACCATTCCATTCCACATTCCATTCCATTCCGCATTCCACATGCCATTCCCTTCCATTCCACATTCCATTCCATTCCACATTCCGTTCCAAACTGCATTCCACGTTCCATTCCATTCCGCATTCCATTCCATTCAATTCCATTCCACATTCCATTCCATTCCAATTCATTTCATATTGCATTACATTGAATTCTATTCCACATTCCATTTCATTGCATTCCATTCCAAATTCCATTCCATTCCATTCCATTCGACATTTCTTTCCACACTCCATTCCACGTTCCATTCCACTCAATTCCATTCCACGTTCCATTCCACTTTCCATTCCATTCCATTCAACTTTCCATTCCATTCCATTCCACATTCCACTCCATTCCCTTCCACATTCTTTCCATTCCATTCCATTGCATTCCACATTCCATTCCATTTCATTCCATACCATTCCACACCATTCCACATTCCATTCCATTCCATTCTACATTCCATTCAATTCCATTCCATTCCACGTTCCTTTCCATTACTTTCCACACTACATTCTATTCCATTCCACATTCCGTTCTATTCCATTAAACATTCCATTCTATTTCCATTTCACATTCCATTCCATTCCATTGCATTCCACATTAAACTTCATTCCATTACATTAAACTCCACATTCCACCGCACATTCCATTCCATTCCATTTCACATTCAATTCCAATCCATTCCACATTCCATTTCACATTCCATTCCATTCCATTCCATTCCACATTCCATTCCTTTCCATTAAATATTCCATTCCATTTCCATTTCACATTCCATTCCATTCCATTCCATTCCACATTCCGTTAAGTTCCATTCAATTCCTTTCCACATTCCATTCCATTCCAGAATACGTTTCAATTTCCATTCCATTACATTCCATTCCACATTGCATTCCATATTCCAATCCATTAATTTCCACATTCCATTCCCATCCATTCCACATTCCATTCCATTCCATTCCACATTCCATTCCATTCCATTCCACATTCCATTCCATTCCATTCCACATTCCGTTCCAGTCCATTCCATTCCACATTGCATTCAATTCCATTCCATTCCATTCCACATTCCTTTCCATTCCATTGCATTCCACTTTCCACTCCACATACCATTCCTTTCCTTTCCACATTGCATTGCACATTCCATTCCATTCCGTTACACATTCCATTCCATACCATTCTTCATTGCATTCCACATTCCTTTCCATTCCATTCCACATTCCATTCCATTCAATTCCACTTTCCATTCAATTCCATTCCACATTATTTCCATTCCATTTCACATTCCATTCAATTCCGTTTCATTCCACATTCCATTCCATTGCATTCCACATTCCATTCCATTCCATTCCACATTCCATTCAATTCGAATGCATTCCATTTCACATTCCATTCCACATTCCTTCCACATTCCATTGCTCATTACATTCCACATTCCATTCCATTATTTTTCCCATTCCACTCATTCCATTCCATTCAACATTCCATTCCATTCCATAACACATTCCATGGCATTCCATTCCACATTCCATTGCACATTCCATTCCACATTGCATTCCATTCTATTGCACCTTCCATTCCATTGCATTTCACTTTCAATTCCATTCCTTTACATTCCACATTCCATTCCATTCCACATTCCATTCCATTCCACTCCACATACAATTCCACATTCCATTCCATTCCATTCCACATTCCATTCGATTCTATTGAACATTCTATTGCATTCTCTTCCACATTCCATTCCATTCCATTCCACTTTCCATTCCATTCCATTCCACATTCTATTCCACATTCCATTCCACTCCTTTCCACATTCCATTCCATTCCATTCGACCGTTCATTGCAGATTACATTCCATTCCATACCACTTTCCATACTATTGCATTCCACAATACATTCCACTGTCTATTCCACTCCATTCCACGTCGCATTCCATTCCACATTCCATTCCATTCCATTCCATTTTCCATTCCATTCCATTCCACCTTCAATTCCATTCCACATTCTATTACATTCCATTTCACATTATATTCCATTCCATAACCAATTCCATTCCACATTCCGCTCCATTCCATTCTTTTCCTTTCCACATTCTATTCCATTCCATTCAATTCCACGTTTCATTGCATTCAATTCCACTTTCCTTTCCCTTTCTTCCACATTCCATTCCATTCCAAATCCCATTCCATACCGTTCTACATTCTATTCCATTCCATTCCACCTTGCATTCCACATTCCATTCCACATTGTATTCCATTCCATTCTATTCCACATTTCATTCCACATTCCATTCCATTCCATTCCACCTTCCATTCCATGTTCCTTTCCATTCCATTCCATTCCATTCCACCTTCCATTCCTTTCAATTTCACATTCCATTCCATTCCATTGCATTCCACATTCAATTCCATTCCATTCAACATTCCATTCAATTCCATTTCATTGCATTCCACATTCCATTCCACATGCCAATCCACATTCCATTCCATTTCACATTCCATTCCATTCCACAGTCTTTTATATTCCATTTAACATTCCATTCCATTCCTTTACATTCCATCTGCCATTGCACATTCCATTCCACTACATTCCACATTCCATTGATCATCCCATTCCACATTCCATTCCATTCCATTCCATTCCGCATTCCATTCTATTCCATTCCAAATTCCACTCCCATCCATTCCACATTCCATTCCCTTCCATTGCATTGCAGATTCCATTCTATTCCATTCCACATTCCATTCCATTCAATTCCATTCCACCTTCCATTCCATTCCATTCCACTTTCCATTCCACAATCCATTCCATTCCATTCCACATTCCATTCCATTCCATTTCATTGTATTCCATTACATTCCTTTCCATTCCACGTTCCTTTCCCTTCCATACCATGTTCCTTTCCATTCCATTCCATTCCTCATTACATTCCATTGCATTCCACATTCCATTCCATTCCATCCCAGATTCCATTCCATTGCACTCCAAATTCCATTCCACTCCATTCCACATTCGTTACACCTTTCCATTCCATTCCATTCCACATTCCATTCCATTCCATTTCACATTCCATTCCATTCAATTTCACATTCCATTCCATTCCATTCCATTCCACAATCCATTCCATTCCATTTCACTATCCATACCATTCCATTTCACATTCAATTCCATTCCATTCCAAATTCCATTGCATTCCACATTACACATGCTATTCCATTCCATTCCACATTCTATTTCATTCCATTTCAAATTCCATTCCATTCCATTCCACATTCCATTCCATTCCATTCCTTTCCACATTCCATTCCACAATCCATTCCATTCCATTTCACTATCCATACCATTCCATTTCAGATTCCATTCCATTCCATTCCAAATTCCATTACATTCCACATTACACATGCCATTCCATTCCATTCCACATTCCATTTCATTCCATTCCAAATTCCATTCCATTCCATTCCACATTCCATTCCGCATTCCACATTCCATTCCATTCCATATTCCTTTCCATTCCATTCCTTTCCACATTCCATTCCACAATCCATTCCATTCCATTTCACTATCCATACCATTCCATTTCACATTCCATTCCATTCCATTCCAAATTCCTTTGCATTCCACATTACACATGCCATTCCATTCCATTCCACATTCCATTCCATTCCATTCCAAATTCCATTCCATTTCATTCCGCATTCCATTCCATTCCGCATTCCACATTCCATTCCA
This sequence comes from Pongo abelii, assembly GCF_028885655.2. NCBI lineage: Eukaryota > Metazoa > Chordata > Mammalia > Primates > Hominidae > Pongo > Pongo abelii. The sequence goes on along the minus strand of NC_071997.2, from coordinate 14,327,151 downwards.
TTCCACATTCCATTCCATTCAATTCCTTTCCACATTCCTTTCCATTCCAATTCATTTCATATTCCATTACATTCCCTTCTCTTCCACACTCCATTTCATTGCATTCCATTCCACATTCCATTCCATTCCATTCCATTCCACGATTCATTCCACTTTCCATTCCAACTTCCATTAAACATTCCATTCAATTCCATTCCACATTACTTTCCACATTCCCTTCCACATTCCATTCCACATTCCCTTCCACATTCCATTCCATTCCATTCCACATTCCATTCCACATTCAAGGCCATTCCATTCCACACTCCATACCACATTCCATTCCATTCCATTCCAAGCTCCATTCCACCTACCATTGCACGTTCCATTCCACGTTCCATTCCACTATCCATTCCATGCCATTCCACGTTCCATTCCACGTTCCACTGCGCATTTCTTTCCACATTCCATTAAACATTCCATTCCACATTCCATTCCATTCCATTCCACATTGCATTCCTTTGCAGTCCTCATTCCATTACACTTTCAATTCCATTCCATTTAAATATTCAATTCCACATACCATTCCACCTTCCATTCCATTCCACATTGCATTCCATATTCCATTCCACATTCCCTTCCACATTCCATTTCATTCCATTCCACATTCCATTCCACATTCCCTTCCACATTCCGTTCCACATTCCCTTCCACATTCCATTCCATTCCATTCCACATTCCATTCCACATTCCATTCCACACTCCATTCCATAGTATTCGACATTCCATTCCACAGCATTCGACATTCCATTCCACATTCCATTGCATTCGATTCCACTTTCCTTTCCGCGTTCCATTCCACATTCAATTCGACATTCCATTCCACATTCCATTCCACATACCATTCCATTCCATTCCACGTTCCATTCCACGTCCCATTCCATTCCATTCCACGTTCCATTCCATTCAAGTTCCAGTCCACATTCCACTCCATTCCATTCCACATTCCTTTCCTCATTCCATTCCAGTACATTCCACTTTCAATTCCACATTCCATTCCACTGTCCATTACATTCTATTCCACTTTCCATTCCATGTTCCCTTAGGACTTTTATTCCACCTACTATTCCACGTTCCATTCCATTCCATTCTGCTTTCCGATCCTTATTCCATTAAATTCCATTCCACTTTCCATTCCGTACCTTTCCACGTTCCATTCCACGTTCCTTTCCACGTTCCATTCCACATTCCATTCCATGTTCCATTCCAGATTCCTTTCCATTCCATTCCACGTTCCATTCCTCATTCCTTTCCAAGTTCCATTGCAATTTCCATTTCACTTTCCACTTCACGTTCCATTCCTTTCCATTCCACGATAAATTCCACCTTCCATTCTACATTCCATTCATTTCCATTCCACCTTCCTTTGCACATTCCATTCCATTCCATCACACTTTCCATTCCATTCCATTCCCGGTTCCATTCCACATTCCAATACACATTCCATTCCACATTCCATTCCACATTCCATACCATTAGATTCTGCATTCCATTCCATTCCATTCCACATTCCAATCAGTTCCATTCTATTCCATATTCCATTCCACATTCCATTCCATTACATTACACGTTCCATTCCACGTTCCATTCCATTCCATTCCTCGCTCCATTCCACCTTACATTCCAAGTTCCTTTCCACCTTCCATTCCACGATCCATTCCATTCCATTCCACATTGCATTCCACGTTCCACTCCTCATTTCATTGCACGTTCCATTAAACATTCAATTCCACATTCCATTCCATTCCATTCCACTTTGCATTCCATTGCAGTCCACCGTCCTTTTAACATTCCATTCCATTCCATTTAAACGTTCCGTTACATGCCATTCTGCATTCCATTCCACCTTCCATTCCATTCAACTTTCACTTTAAACATTCCATTCCATGCCATTCCACATTCCATTCCAACTTCCGTTCCATTCCACATTCCATTCCACGTTCAATTCCACCCTCGATTGCATACCATTCCACATTCCATTCCATATTCAGTTACATTCCATTGTACGTTCCATTCCACTTTCCGTTCCACGTTCAATTCCACATTCTATTCCAAATTCCATATCATTCCATTCCATTCCACATTCCATTCCACATACGATTCCACTGCATTCCACATTCTATTCTACATTCTATTCCACATTCCATTCCACATTCCATTCCTTTCCATTCCACGTTCCATTCCACGATACATTCCACAATCCCTTCCACGTTCCATTCCACGTTCCATACCATTCCCTTCCACGATCCATTCCACTTTCCATTCCATTCCATTCCACGTTCAAATCCACATTCCATTGCACATTCCATTCCACTTTCCATTCCACTTTCCCTTACACGTTTCATTCCACGTACTATTCCATTTTCCATTCCATTCAATTCCACGTTCCATTACACATTCCTTTCCAATCCATTCCGTGTTCCATTCCACGTTCCATTCCTCATTCCGTTCCACATTGCATTTCATTGCATTCCACATTCCACTCCACATTTCATCCCATTCCATTCCACATTCCATTCCACATTCCATTCCACATTCCATTCCACATACCATTGCATTGCATTCCAAAGTCTATTCCACATTCCATTCCATTGCAGTCCACATTCTATTCCACATTCCATTCCCAATTCCATTCCATTCATTTCCACATTCCATTCCACATTGCATTCCATTGCATTCCACATTAAATTCCACATTCCAATCCATTTTATTCCACATTCCATTCCACATTTCATTCCAAATTGTATTCCAAATTCCCTTTCAGATTCCATTTCGTTCCATTCCACATTCCATTCCACATTCCATTCCATTCCATTACACATCCAATACCACATTACGTTACACATTCCATTCCATTCCATTCCACATTGCATACCACATTCGATTCCATTCCATTCCATGTTCCATTCCATTCCATTCCGCATTCCATTCCATATTAAATTCCACGTTCCATTCCATTCCATTGCACTTTCCATTGCATTTTCCATTCCACATTCCATTCCACTTTCCATTCCACATTCCATTCCTTTTTCCAGTCCAAGTTCCATTCCACGTTCCATCCCACGTTCCATTCCTTTCCATTCCACGTTAAATTCCACTTTCCATTCCACATTCCATTCCATTTCATTCCACCTTCCATTCCACATTTCATTACAATCCATTACAAGTTAAATTACATTCCATTCCAGGTTCCATTCCACATTCATTTCCACATTCCATTCTACATTCCATTCCACATTCCATTCCATTCCATTCCAGTTTCCATTCTACATTCCATTCAATTCCATTCCATTCCACATTCCATTCCATATTCCATTCCATTCCACTCCACATTCCTTTCCACGTTCCATTCAATTCCATTCCTCTCTCCATTCCAACTTCCATTCCACGTTCCATTCCACGTTCCATTCCACGATCCATTCCATTCCATTCAACGTTCCATTAAATATTTCACTCTGCATTTCATTCCACATTCCATTAAACGTTCTATTCCACATTCCCTTATGTTCCATTCCACTTTGGATTCCATTGCAGTCCACTTTCCATTACACCTTACATTCCATTCCATTTCCACCTTCCATTCCATGCAATTCCACCTCCCATTCCACATTCCATTCCATTCCGCATTCCATTGAGCATTCCATTCCAAACTCTATTCCATAGCATTCGACATTCCATTCCACATTCCTTTACATTGCATTGCACGTTCCGTTCCACTTTCCTTTCCACCTTGAATTCCACGTTCTATTCCACTTTCAAATCCATTCCATTCCATTCCACATTCCATTCCACATACCATTCCATTGCATTCCACATTCCATTCCACATTCAATTCCACATTCCCTTCCACATTTCATTCCATTCCATTCCACGTTCCATTCCACGATCCATTCCACATTCCATTCCATGTTCCATTCCACTTTCCATTGCATTCCTTTCCAAGTTCCATTCCACTTTCCGTTGCATTCCATTCCACGTTCCATTCCACATTCCATTGCACATTCCATTCCACGGTCCATTGCACATTCCCTTACATGTTTCATTCCACGTACCATTCCATGTTCCATTCTGTTCCATTCCACATCCCATTCCACATTCCATTCCACATTCCATTCCATTTCATTCCACATTCCATTCCACATTTCATTCCACATTGTATTCCACATTCCCTTTCACATTCCATTCCATTCCATTCCACATTCCATTTCATTCAATTCCACATCCCATACCACATTCCATTCCACATTCCATTCCATTCCATTCCACATTACATACCACATTCCATTCCATTCCATTTGACGTTCCGTTTCCTTACATTCCACATTCCTTTCCACATTCCATTTCACATTCTATTCCACATTCCATTCCACATCCCATTTCACATTCCTTTCCACATTCCATTTGACATTCGATTACATTCCATTCAATTCCACATTCCATTCCACTTTCCATTCCATTCCATTCCATATTCCCCACCACTTTCCATTCCATTCCACGTTCCATTGCGCATTGCAATCCACATTCCTTTCCACCTTCCATTCTACGTTCCATTGCACGTTGCCTTCCATTCCATTCCACGTTCCATTCCATTCCATTCCACGTTGCATTTCATTCCATTCTACATTGCACTCCACATTCCGTTTCACATTCCAATCCAAATTCCATGTCACATTACATTTCATATTCCATTCCATTACATTCCATTACAATCCATATTCCATTCCATTCCAATCCACATTCCATTCCTTTCCATTCCACGTTACATTCCATTCCACATTCCTTTTCTTTCCATTCCACTTCTTTCCTTTCCACTTTGTGTTCCGTTACATTCCACATTTCTTTCCACATTTCATTCCACATTCTGTTCCACGTTCCATTCCATTCCATTCCACATTCCATTCCATTCCATTCCACATTCCATTGTATTCAATTCCACATTCCATTCCATTCAATTCCACTTTCCATTCCATTCCTCTTTCCATTCCATCTTCCATTCCGCTTTCCTTTCCATTCCACTTTCCATTCCACGTTTCATTCCACTTTCCATTGCCCATTCCATTTCACTTTCCATTCCATGTTCCATTCCATGTCCCATTCTATGTCCAATTCCAATCCATTCCATAATCCATTCTTTTCAATTCCACATTCCTTTCCTTTCCATACAATTCCATTCCACATTGTATTGCATTCCATTCCATTCCACATTCAATTCCATTCCATTCCACATTCAATTCCATTCCATTCCACATTGCATTGCATTCCATTAAACATTCAATTCCATTCCATTCCACGTTCCATTACACTTTCCATTACACGTTAAATTACATGTTCCATTGCACGTTCCATTCTACATTCCATTCCATTCCATTCCACATTCCATACCGTTATATTCCATATTCCATTCCATGTTCCATTGCATTCCATTCAACATTCCATTGCACCTTCCATTCCACATTCTATTTCATATTCCATTCAACTCCATTCCACATTCCATTCCATTCTATTCCATATTCCACTCTTCGTTCCATTCCATTACATTCCACATTCCATTCCACCTTCCATTCCATATTCCAATTCACATTCCATTCTATTCCATTCCACATTCCATTCCATTCCATTCCATTCCACATTACTTTACACATTCCATTCCATTCATTTCCGCATTCCATTCCACATTCCATTCCACATTCCATTCCATTCCATTTCACATACCCATCAATTCTTTTCCACATTCCATTCCATTCCATTCCATTCCACATTCCATTCCATTCCAATACACATGGCATTGCATTCCATTCCATTCAATTCCACATTATATTCCGCATTCCATTGCAATCCTTTCCATATTCCATTCCATATTACATTCCATTACTTTCCACATTCCATTCCATTCCATTCCCCATCCCTTCCACATTACATTCCAAGTTCCATTCCATATTCCATTCCACGTTCCACTCAATTGCATTCCATGTTCCATTCCATTCCATTCCAGGTTCCATTCATTCCTTTTCTCATTCCATTCCACATTCTATTTCAATTTCCATTCCACATTCCATTGCACATTCCGTTCCATTCCACTCCATCCATTCCACATTCTATTCCATTCCAATCCAAATTCCATTCCATTCAATTCCTCATTCCATTCCATTCCATTCCACATTCCATTCCATTCCATTATACATTCCATTCCATTCCCGTACACATTCCATTCCATGCCATTCCATTCCATTCTACATTCCATAACTTTCCATTCGATTCTACATTCCATACGATTCCATTCCATTCCACATTCCATTTTTTCAATTCCACATTCCATTCCATTACACATTCCATTGCAATCCATTGCATTCCACATTCTATTCCACATTCCTTTCCCTTCCATTCCACATTCTATTCCATTCCATTCGATTCCATTCCACGTTCCATTCCACGTTCCATTCCATTCCTTTCCACATTCCATTCCACATTCCATTCCATTCCATTCCATTACACTTTCCATTCCACATTCCATTCCGCATTACACTCTGTTCCATTCTACATTGCATTCCACATTCCATTCCACATTCCATTCCATTCCATTCCACATTCCATTTCATATTCCATTCCACATTCCATTCCATTGCATTCCACTTTCCATTCCACATTCCATTCCATTGGATTCCCCATTCCATTCCACATTCCATTCCATTTTATTCCACATTCCATTCCATTGCATTCCACGTTGCATTCCATTCTATTGCATTCCACATAACATTTCTTTCCATTCCGCATTTGATTCCATTGCATTCCATTCCATTCCACATTCCATTCCAATCCATTCCACATTCCATTTCATTCCACACCACATTCCATACCATTCCATTCCAAGTTCAATTCCATCCCATTCCACATTAAATTCCATTCCATTCCAATCCATTCCACAATCCATCCCACATTCCATTCCATTCCACTCCACATTCCATTCCACATTCCATTACACATTCCATTCCATTCCATTCCACATTCCATTCCACTCCATTCCACATTCTATTCCACATTCCATTGAATTCCATTCCCTATTTCATTCCACATTCCATTCCACGTTCTATTGTACCTTCCATTCCACGTGCCATTCCATACCATTCCACTTTCCATTCCATTCCATTCCACGTTCCATTTCATTCTATTCCACTTTCCATTCCACCTTCCATTCCACATTCCATTTCGCATTCCATTTCATATTTCATTGCATTCCATTCCATTCCATTCCACATTCCATTCCTTTCCATTCCACATTCCATTCTATTCCCTTCTACATTCCATTCCATTCCACATACCTTTCCATTCCACATTCCATTCTACATTCCATTCCATTCCATTTCACAATACATTCCACATTCTAATACATTGAATTCCACATTCCATTCCAAAATACTTTGCATAATCCATTGCATTACAATCCAAATTCCATTCAACATTCCATTCCACTCGATTCCACATTCCATTTCATTCTATTCCACATTCCATTCCAGATTTCATTCCACATTCCTTTCCCCATTCCATTTCATTCCTTTACACATTCCATTACACATTCCATTCCACATTCCAATCAACATTCCTTTCCATTCCATTCCACATAAGATTCCACATTCCTTTCAGCATTCCATTCCACACTCCATTCCATTCGACGCCGCATTCCATTCCTTTCCATTCCATTGCATTCCATATTCCATTCCATTCCCTTCCACATTCCATTCCATTCAACTCCACAGTCCATTCCATTCCCTTCCACATTCCATTCCATTCCAATCCACATTCCATTCCCTTCCACATTCCATTCCATTCCATTCCATTCCATTCCACATTCCGTTTTATTTCATTCCTCATTCCATTTCACATTCCATTCCATTCCATTCCATTCCACAGTCCATTAAAATCCATTCCATTTCAAATTCCATTCTATTCCATTTCACATTGCATTCTACATTCCATTCCATTGCATTCCACATTCCATTCCACATTCCATTCCATTCCAATCCACATTCCATTCCATTTCATTCTACTTTCCTTTCCAGATTGCATTCTACGTTCCATTCCACGTTCCGTTCCACGTTCCATTTGATGTTCCCTTCCACGTTCCATTCCATTCCATTGTACATTCCATTCCACATTCCATTCCACTCCATACCACATTGAATTCCACATTCCATTCCATCTTCCACATCACTCAATTCCACAATCCATTCCATTCAAATCCACATTCCTTTCCACATTCCATTCCACATTCCATTCCGTTCCATTCCACATTCCTTTCCACACTACATTCTACATACCATTCCACATTCCATTCCGTCCCATCCACATTCCATTCCACATTCCATTCCGTTCCATTCCACATTCCATTCCACACTCCATTCAACATTCCTTTCCACAATCTATTCCATTCCATTCAACATTCCATTCCACATTCCATTTCATATTCCATTCCAGAATCCATTCCAAATCCCATTCCTCATTCCATTCCGTTCCATTCCACATTCCATTCCTGAACCCATTCCGCCTCCTATTCCACATTCCATTCCATTCCATTCCGCATTCCATTACATTCCATTACTCATTCCCTTCCATTCCACATTCCTTTCTATTCCATTCCATTGCATTCCATTCCAAATTCCATTTCATTCTCTTCCATTCCATTCCACATTCCCTTCCACTTTCCATTCCATTCCAGTCCACATTCCATTCCACTTTCCATTCCATTCAATTAAACATTTCATTCCACATTCCATTCCATACCTTTCCACATTCCATTCCATTCCATTGCACATTCCATTCCACATTCCAATTCACATACCCACCTATTCCATTCCACATTCTATTCCATTCCATTGCGCATTCCATTTCATTCCATTCCACATTCGATTCCATTCCATTGCACATTCCATTCCATTACAATCCACATGGCATTGCATTCCATTCCAATCCACATTATATTCCACATTCCATTGCAATCCATTCCATATTCCATTCCATATTACAATCCATTACATTCCACTTTCCATTCCATTCCATTCCCCATTCCTTCCACATTATATTCCAAGTTCCATTCCATGTTCCATTCCACACTCCATTCCACGTTCCATTCCTTTGCATTCCCTATTCCATTACACATTCCATTCCCCATTCCATTCCATTACAATCCACTTTCCACTCTACAATCCATTCCAGAATCCATTCGATTCCATTCCACGTTCATTTCCGCATTCCATTGCATATTCCATTCCATGTTCCGTTACACATTCCATTCCACGTTCATTTCCAAGTTACATTCCACGTTCATTTCCATTCCATTCCATCTTCCATTCCACATTCCATTCCATTCCATTCCACATTCCATTTCACATTGCATTCCTCTCTCCATTCCATTCCATTCCACAATCCATTCCACATTCCATTCCATTCCATTCCACATTCCATTCCATTCCTTTCCACATTCCATTCCATTCCATTCTACATTCCGTTACACATTCCATTCCATTCCTTTCCACTTTCCACTACAATTTCCTTTCCACGTTCCATTACATTCCATTCCACGATGCATTCCACACTCAATTCCATTTCTCTCCACATTCCATTACACATTCCAGTCCTCATTCCATTCCATTCCATTCCATTCCATTACACGTTACATTCCACATTCCATTCCATTTCATTGCACTTTCCATTCCACAATCCATTCCATTCCATTCCACATTCCATTCCAAGTTCCATTCCCAATTCTTTTGCCCGTTCCATTCCATTCCATTCCATATTCCATTCCACATTCCATTCCATTCCTTTCCACATTCCATTCCATTCCGTTCTACATTCTGTTAAACATTCCATTCCATTCCTTTCCACTTTCCATTACACTTTCCTTTCCACATTCCATTACATTCCATTCCACGATCCATTCCACATTCCATTCCATTCCACTCCACATTCCATTGCACATTCCATTCCTCATTCCATTCCATTCCATTCCATTCCATTCCATTCCACGTTACATTCCACATTCCATTCCATTTAATTGCACTTTCCATTCCACAATCCGTTCCATACTATTCCACATTCCATTCCACGTTCCATTCCAAATTCTGTTCCCCGGTCCATTCCATTCCATTTCGCATTCCATTCCACATTCCATTCCACATTGCATTCCATTCTATATTCCATTCCACATTCCATTCCACATTCCTTTTCCCATTGCATTCCATTTCATTCCACATGCCATTCCATTGCATTCCACATTCTATTCCATATTCCATTCCTTTCTTTCCACATTGTTTTCCACATTACATTCCACGTTCAAGTCCATTCCAGTACACGATCCATTACACATTCCCTTCCATGTTCCTTCCCATTTCATTCCAAGTTCCATTCCACATTCCATTTCATGCCATTTCACTTTGCATTCCACATACCCTTCCACATTCCATTCCGTTCCTTTACAAATTCCATTCCACATTCCATTCCATTCTATTCCACATTCCATTCCACATTCCATTCCACATTCCATTCCGTTCCATTCTACATTCCATTCCATTCCATTCCATTCCACATTTCATTCCATTCCATTCCACATTCCATTCCACCTTCCATTAAATTTTACATTCTACTTTCCATTCTACATTCCATTCCATTCCATTCCACGTTCTATTCCACATTCCTTTCCATTGCATTCCACTTTCCATTGCACTTTCCATTCCACGTTCAATTCCACCTTCCAATCCACAATCCATTGCACATTCCATTACACATTCCTTTCCCCATTCTAACCATTTCATTCCACATTCCACTCCACATTGCATTGCATTCCGTTACATATTCCATTTCATTCCACTCCACATTCCATTCCACATTTCGTTCTATAACATATTCCACTGCACATTACATTCCACATTCAATTCCATTCCATTCCACATACATTTTCACGTTCAATTCCACGTTCCATTCCACATTCCATTGCACATTCCATTCCACTTTCCATTCCATTCCATTCCACTTTCAATTGTACTTTCCATTCCTCGTTCCATTAAACGTTCCATTCTATTCCTTTCTACGGTTCATTTCACTCCATTCTACATTCCAATCCACATTCCTTTCCACATTCCATTTCACATTCCACTCCACATTCCACTTCACTTTCCATTCCATTCCACTTTACATTCCATTCCAATCCACATTCCATTCCATTCCATTCCACCTTCCATTCCATTACATTTCACAATCCCTTCCACATTGCATTCCACATTCCATTCCATTCCACATTCCATTCCACATTCCATTCCATTCCATTGTATTCCACATTCCATTCTGTTCAATTCCAGATTCCGTTCCATTCCATTCCACATTCCATTCCACCTCTCATTCCACATTCCATTCCACATTCCATTCCACGTTCCATTAAATTCCACATTCCATTCCATTCCATTCCACATTCTATTCCACGTTCCATTACTTTTCATTCCATATTCTATTCCATTCCATTCGATATTCCATTCTACGTTCCATTCCCTTTCATTCCCCATTCCTTCCTATTCAATTCCTCATTTCCTTACATTCCATTGCATTCCACATTCCATTCCATTCCATTCCTATTCCGTTCAATTCCATTCCATTCTATTCCACATTCCATTCCGTTCCATTTTACATTCCGTTCCATTCCATTCGACATTCCATTCCATATTCTAATCCATGTTGCTTTCCATTTCATTCCACATTCCATTCCATTCCACTCCACATGCCATTCGTTTCCATTCCACATTCCATTCCATTCTATTCCACATTCCATTCCGTTTCATTCTACATTGCATTCCACATTCCTTTCCATGCCATTCCACATTCCATTCCACATTCCTTTTCGCATTCCATTCCACATTCCGTTCCGTTCCATTCCACGTTACATTCGACATTCCATTGCATTCCTCTCCACATTCCATTCCTCATTCCATTCCACTTTCCAGTTCACATTCCATTCCTTTCCATTCCACATTCCATGCACATTCGTTTGCATTCCAGTCCGTAATCCATTCCTTGTTCTATTCCATTCCATTCCACATTCCATTCCATTCCAAACCATATTACAATCCACATTCCATTATACATTCCATTCCACATTCCATTTCATTCCATTTGATATTCCATTCCACTTTCCATTCCAAATTGCATTCCATTCCATTCCACGTCCCGTTCCACATTCCATTCCAAATTGCATTCCACGTTCCATTCCATTCTATGACACGTTCCTTTCCATTACATTCCACGTTCCATTCCACTTTCCATTCCATAATCCCTTCCACATTCCATTCCACAATCCATTCCACATTCCATTACATTTTGCATTCCATTCCATTCCACGTTACATTCCACGATCCATTCCATTCCTTTCTACTTTCCATTCCACATTCCGTTCCACATTCTATTCCACCTTCCATTCGACGTTCCATTGCATTCAATTCAACAGTGATTTCCACTTCCATTCCATTCCATTCCACGTTCCATTCCACGTTCCGTTGCACATTTCATTCCACGTTCCATTCCACTTTCCATTCCACGTTCCATTCCAAGTTCCATTCCAAGTTCCATTCCACGTTCCACTGCGTTCCATTCCATGTTCCATTCCGCATTCCATTCTATTCCATTCTACATTTTATTCAACATTCCATTCAACATTCGATTCCACATTCCATTCCATTCCATCCCACCTTCTATTCCATTCCACATTCCATTTCACATTCCATTCCATTCCACATTCCATTCCACATTCCATTCCATTCATTTCCACATTTCATTCCATTCCATTGCAATCCACATTCCATTCCATTCTATTCCGCATTCCATTCCATTCTACTACATTTCATTCCGCATTCCATTCCATTCCATTCCACGTTCCATTCCATCCCATTCCACTTTCCATTCCACATTTCATTCCACATGCTATTCCAATTCCATTCCATTTCATTCAATATTCCATTCCAGTCCATTCCACATTCCATTCCACGTTCTATTCCATTCCATTCCACATTCTATTACATTCCATTCCACATTCCATTCCATTCAATTCCTCATTTCATTCCATTCCATTGCATTCCACATTCAATTCATTTCCATAACACAATCCATTCCATTCATTTCCTCATTTGATTCCATTCCATTGCATTTCACATTCCATTCCATTCCATTCCACATTCCATTCCATTCCATTTTGTTCCACATTCCATTTCATTCCATACCACCTTCCATTCCATTCCATTCCACATTCCATTCCACATTCCATTCCACATTCTATTGCAGGTTCCATTCCATTTCATTCCACATTCCATTCCATTCAATTCCACATGCCATTCCATTCCATTCCACACTCCATTCCTCAGTCCATTCCATTCCATTCCACATTGCATTCCTTTCCATTCCACATTGCTGTACACATTCCTTTCCATTGCATTCCACATTCCATTCCACATTCCATTCCATTCCATTCCATATTCCATTCCACATTCCATTCAACATTCCATTCCACATAACATTCCTTTCCATTCCAAATTTAATTTCACGTTCCATTCCATTCCATACCACATTCAGTTCCTTTCCACTTCAAATTAGTTTCCACATTACATTACATTCCATTGCACATCCCATTGCACATTCCATTCCTCATTCCATTCCATTCCATGCCACATTTCATTCCAAGTTCCAATCCATTCCTTTCCACGTTCCATTCTATTCCATTCCACTTCCATTCCACGTTTCACTCCACATTCCATTCCACATTCCATTCCACATTCCATTCCGTTCAATTCAATATTCCATTCCGTTCCTTACCACATTCCATTCCTCATTTCATTCAGTATTCCATTTCACATTCCATTCCACATTCCATTCCACATTCCGTTCATTTCCATTCCACATTGCATTCCACAATTAATTCCACATTCCATTCCACATTCCATTCCACATTCCAATCCACATTCCCATCCATTCCAATCCACATTCCATTTCATTCCATTCCACATTCCATTCCACATTCCATTTCACTTTCCATTCCATTAAATTCCATTCCATTCCATATTTCATTCCTTTCCAATCAACATTCAATTCCATTGCATTCCAAGTTCCATTCCATTTCACATTCCATTCCATTCCATTCCACTTTCCATTCCATTCCATTCCACATTCCATTCTAAATTCCATTCCACATTCTATCCCATGATCCATTCCATTCCATTCCACATTCCATTCCAATCTATTCCACATTCCATTCCATTGCATTCCACATAACTTTCCATTATATCTCGCATTCCATTCCATCCCATTCCGTTCTTTTCGACATTCCATTTCATTCCATTCCACATTCCCTTCCAAATTCCATTCCACATTCTATTAAACGTTCAATTCCATTCTATTCCACATTCCACTGCATTCCATTTCACATTCCATTCCATTCCATTTCACATTCCATTGCACATTTCATTCCATTCCATTCAACAATCCATTGCATTGCATTCCACATTGCATTCTACATAAAATTCCACATTCCATTCCTCATTCCATTCCACTTTCCATTCCATTGCATACCACATTTTATTCCATTCCATTCCGCATTCCATTCCATTCAATTCCACAATTCTTTGCATTCCATTGCAATCCACATTCCATTAAATTGCATTCCCCATTCCATTCCATTCCATTCCAAATTCCATTCCATTCCATTCCATTCCACTTACCTTTCCATTCCTTTCCACATTCAATTCCAAATTCTACTCCAACTTCCATTCTACATTCCATTCCATTCCATTTCACATTACATTGCATTCATTTCTTCATTTCATTTCATTCCACTGCATTTCACATTTCCTTCTATTCCATTCCCATTCCATTCCATTCCATTCCATTCTATTCCACATTCCATTCCATGCCGTTAGACATTCCATTTCATTCTATTCCACATTCCATTCCACGTTCCATTCCACATTCTATTCCACTTTACATTAAATTTCATTCCGCATTCCATTCCATTCCATTTCACATGGCATTCCATTCCATTCCATATCCCATTCCTTTGCATTCCACATGCCATTCCATTCCATTCTACATTCCATTCCTCATTCCATTGCATTCCATTCCACTTTCCATTCCATTGCTTTCCACTTTCAATTCCACATTCCATTCCACTTTCCATTCCATTATATTCCACATTCCCTTCCATTCCACATTCCATTCCACATTCCATTTCACATTCCGTTCCATTCCACTTCACATTCCAATCCACAATCCATTCCATTCCATTCCACATACCATTCCATATTCCATTCCATTATATTCCACAATGCGTTCCACATCCCTTTCCTTTCCATTTCACATTGCATTCCACATTTTATTCCATTCCATTTCACATTCCATTCCACATTGCATTCCACATTCCGTTCATTTCCATTCCACATTGCATTCCACAATTAATTCCACATTCCATTCCACATTCCATTCCACATTCCAATCCACATTCCCATCCATTCCAATCCACATTCCATTTCATTCCATTCCACATTCCATTCCACATTCCATTTCACTTTCCATTCCATTAAATTCCATTCCATTCCATATTTCATTCCTTTCCAATCAACATTCAATTCCATTGCATTCCAAGTTCCATTCCATTTCACATTCCATTCCATTCCATTCCACTTTCCATTCCATTCCATTCCACATTCCATTCTACATTCCATTCCACATTCTATCCCATGATCCATTCCATTCCATTCCACATTCCATTCCAATCTATTCCACATTCCATTCCATTGCATTCCACATAACTTTCCATTATATCTCGCATTCCATTCCATCCCATTCCGTTCTTTTCGACATTCCATTTCATTCCTTTCCACATTCCCTTCCAAATTCCATTCCACATTCTATTAAACGTTCAATTCCATTCTATTCCACATTCCACTGCATTCCATTTCACATTCCATTCCATTCCATTTCACATTCCATTGCACATTTCATTCCATTCCATTCAACAATCCATTGCATTGCATTCCACATTGCATTCTACATAAAATTCCACATTCCATTCCTCATTCCATTCCACTTTCCATTCCATTGCATACCACATTTTATTCCATTCCATTCCGCATTCCATTCCATTCAATTCCACAATTCTTTGCATTCCATTGCAATCCACATTCCATTAAATTGCATTCCCCATTCCATTCCATTCCATTCCAAATTCCATTCCATTCCATTCCATTCCACTTACCTTTCCATTCCTTTCCACATTCAATTCCAAATTCTACTCCAACTTCCATTCTACATTCCATTCCATTCCATTTCACATTACATTGCATTCATTTCTTCATTTCATTTCATTCCACTGCATTTCACATTTCCTTCTATTCCATTCCCATTCCATTCCATTCCATTCCATTCTATTCCACATTCCATTCCATGCCGTTAGACATTCCATTTCATTCTATTCCACATTCCATTCCACGTTCCATTCCACATTCTATTCCACTTTACATTAAATTTCATTCCGCATTCCATTCCATTCCATTTCACATGGCATTCCATTCCATTCCATATCCCATTCCTTTGCATTCCACATGCCATTCCATTCCATTCTACATTCCATTCCTCATTCCATTGCATTCCATTCCACTTTCCATTCCATTGCTTTCCACTTTCAATTCCACATTCCATTCCACTTTCCATTCCATTATATTCCACATTCCATTCCATTCCACATTCCATTCCACATTCCATTTCACATTCCGTTCCATTCCACTTCACATTCCAATCCACAATCCATTCCATTCCATTCCACATACCATTCCATATTCCATTCCATTATATTCCACAATGCGTTCCACATCCCATTCCTTTCCATTTCACATTGCATTCCACATTTTATTCCATTCCATTTCACATTCCATTCCACATTGCATTCCATTCCATTTCACTTTCCATTCCACATTCCTTTTCACATTCCATTCCACATTCCATTCTGTTCCATTCCACATTCCATTCCACATTCCATTCCACATTCCATTCCATATTGCATTCCATTCCATTCCACACTGCTTTCCACATTCCTTTCCTCATTCAATTTCCTTCCATTCCACTTTCCATTCCACATTGCATTCTACATTCCAATCCATTCCATTGCAAGTTCTATTCCACGTTCCATTCCTCGTTACATTCCAGGTTCTATTTCACATGCCATTCCTTTCTGTTGCACGTTGCATTACACATTCAATACCAATCCACACCACATTGCAGTCCACGTTCCATTCCACATTCCAGTCCACATTCGATTACATTCCATTCCATTACACATGGCATTCCATTCCATTTCACATTCCATTCCATTCCGTTTCACATTCCATTCCATTTGATTACATTCCACATTCTATGCCATTCCACATTCCATTCCATTCCATTCCAAATTCCACTTTATTTATTCCACATTGCATTCCATTCCATTTCACATTGCATTCCATTCCATTCTATTCCACATTCAATTCCATTCCTTTCCATTCCATTCCACATTCCATTCCACATTCCAATCCACATTCCATTCCGTATTCCATTCCATTCCATTTCTCATTAATTTTCACATTCCATTCCAAATTCCATTCCATTCAATTCCACATTCCATTCCACATTCCATTCCATTGCATTCCACTGTCAATTCCACATTACATTACATTCCACGTTCCATTACGCATTCCATTCTATTTCATTCCACATTGAAATCCACATTGCATTCCACATTGCATTCCACATTCCCTTTCACATTCCATTCTACAGTCAGTTCCACATTACATTCCGTTCTATTTCACATTCCATTCCGAATTCCATTCCATAACTTTCCACTTTCCATTCCATTCCATTACACTTTCCCTTCCATTCTATTCCACGTTCCATTCCACATTCCATTCCACATTCTATTCCACAACCCATTCCATTCCATTCCACATTCAACTGCATTACATTCCACTTTCATTCCGCATTCCATTCCACGTTCCATTCTATGTTCCATTCCACGTTCCATTCCACATTCTATTCCAATCCATTCTACGTTCCATTCCATTGCCTTCGACGTTAAATTTCGTTCCGTTCCACATTCCGCATTCCCTTCCACATTCCATTCCACATTCCATTCCACATTCTATTCCACATTCCATTCCGCATTCCATTCCATTCCATTCCACATTCAATTGCATTCCATTCCACTTTCATTCCACATTCCATTCCACGTTCCATTCTATCTTCCATTCCACGTTCCATTCCACGTTCTATTACATTCCATTCTGCGTTCCATTCCATTGAATTCCACGTTCGATTTCATCCCGTTCCACATTCCATTCCACATTCCTTTTCACATTCCATTCCACATTACATTTCACCTTCCATTCCATTCCATTCCATTCCTTTCCATATTCCATTCCATTCCATTCCACATTCCCTTACATTCAATTCCACATTCCATTCCGTATTCCATTCCACATACCATTCCATTATATTCCACAGTCCATTCCATTCCATTCCATTCCACATTCCATTCCATTCCTTTCTCTTCCACATTCCATTCCATTCCATTCCGCATTCCATTCCATTAATTTCCGCATTCCATTACATTCCTTTCCACCTTACACTACATTGCATTACATTCTAAATTCCATTCCATTCCACTCCATTCCACAGTCCATTCCATTCAATTCCACATTCCATTCCACGTTCCACTCCACGTGGCATTCCACGTTCCATTCCACGTTCCTTTCCAGTTTCCATTCTCTTCCATTCCACATTCCATTCCATTCCATTCCACCTTCCATTCCACGTTCCATTCCACATTGCATTCCACGTTCTATTCCATTCCCCTCCACTTTCCATTCCATTGCATTCCACTTTCCATTCCTTTCCATTACATTCCATTCCACATTCCATTCCACATTCCATTCCCTTACATTACAGATTCCATTCCATTCCATTCCACATTCCAATCCGCGTTCCATTCCACATTCCATTCCAAGTTCCATTCCATTCCATTCCACATTCCCTTCCACATTGCATTCCATTCCAGTCCATATTCCATTACACATATCTTTCCATTTAAACATACCATTCCTTTCCATTCCATATTGCATTCCACATTCCATTCCATTTCACACTCCATTCCACATTCCATTCCACATTCCATTCCACATTCCAATCCATTCCATTCCACGTTCCATTCGACGTTCCATTCTACCTTCCATTCCGCATTGCATTCCACATTTCAAGCCATTACATTCCACAATCCATTCAACATTCCATTCCATTGCTTTCCACATTCCAATCCAGATTATATTCCACATTCCATTCCAAATTCCGTTGAATTACATTTCTTCCATTCGATGTTCCATTCCGCATTCCATTGCATTCCATTACACGTTCCATTCCACATTCCATTCCGTTTCATTCCACTTTCCTTTCCACAATGAAATCCACGTTCCATTCCATTCAATTCCGCACTCAATTCCCCATTCAATTACACATTCCATTCCCCATTCCATTCCATTCCATTACATTCCACATTCCACTCCCCAATACATTCCGGAATCCATTCCATTCCATTTCACGTTCCATTCCACATTCTATTGCACATTCCTTTCCACGTTCCATTCCACATTCCATTCCACATTCATTTCCAAGTTCCATTCCACGTTCCATTCCACATTCCATTCCATTCCATTCCACATTCCATTCCACATTGCATTCCTCCCTCCATTCCATTCCATTCCACATTCCTTTCCACATTCCTTTCCATTCCATTCCACATTCCATTCCAGTTCATTCCACATTCCATTCCACATTCTATTCCATTCCATTCTACATTCGGTTCCATATTCCATTCCATTCTATTGCACATTACATTCCACTTTCCTTTCCACGTTCCATTCCGCATTCCATTCTATTCCTTTCCACATTACATTCCACATTCCATTCCATTACTTTCTACATTCCATTTCACATTCCATTCCATTCCGTTCCACATTCAATTCCGCATTCCCTTCCATTCCATTGCACTCCATTCCACATTCCACTCCATTCCATTGCACATTGCATTCAATTTCCTTTTCACATTCCATGGCATTCCATTAAACATTCCATTCCAATCCATTCCACTTTCAATTCTGTTTTCCATTCCATTCCATTCCACATTCCCTTCCACATTCCATTCCATTCCATTCAACATTCCATTCCATATTCCCTTCCATTCTACATTCTGTTCCATTCCATTCTACATTCCTTTCCATTCCATTCCACATTCCTTTCCAGTCCATTGCATTCCATTCCCTTCCATTCCACGTTCCATTCCATTCCATTCCACATTGCATTCCACAATAAATTCCATTCCATTCTATTCCATTCCTCAGTCCATTCCATTCCATTCCACATTCCATTCCATTCCACATTCCTTTCCCTTCCATTCAACAATCCATTCCACATTCCTTACCATTCCTTTCCACATTCCATTCCATTACATTCCACTTTCCTTTCCACATTCCATTCTGTTTCATTCCACATTCGATTCCACATTCCATTCCACATTTAATTCCACGTTCCATTCCACATTTCATTCCACGTTCCATTCCAATCCATTCCACGTTGCATTCCACGATCCATTCCACATTCCATTCCACATTGCACTCAGAGTTCCATTCCATCACATTCTTGATCCATTCCACCTTCCACTCCATTCCATTACACGTTCCATTCCACATCCAATTCCTTTGCATTCCACGTTACATTCCACATTTAATTCCAAATTCCATTAAACTTTCCATTCCATTCCATTCCACAATCCATTCCACGTTCCATTCCATTCCATTCCATTCCACTTTCCATTCTGCACTCCATTACATTACATTCAATTTAATTCCACATTCCTTCCCATTTCATTCCATATTCCATTCAATTCCGTTCCAAATTCCATTCCATTCCATTCCACCTTCCATTCCATTCCATCCCACATTCCATTCCATTCTTTCAACATTCCATTCCATTCCATGCCACATTCCATTCCACATTCAATGCCACATTCCATTATATTACATTCCACAATCCATTCTATTCCATTCCACGTTCCATTCCATTCCATTCCACATTTCATTCCACATTCCATTCTATTAGCATCTACATTCCATTCGCATTCCATTCTATTCCGTTCAACATTCAGTTGCATTTGGTTTCATATTTCATTTTATTCCATTCCACTCCACATTCCATTCCACATTCCATCTCATTCCATTCCAAATTCCATTCAACATTCCAATAAATTTCATTCCACATTTATTTCCATTTCATTCCACATTCCATTCCATTCCATTCCATTCCAGTCCATTCTATTCCACATTCCATTCCATTCCATTCCATTCCATATTCCATTCCATTCCATGCCACATTCCATTCCATTTCCTTCCACTTTCCATTTCATTCCATTCCATTTCACATTCCATTCCATTCCATTCCACATTCCATTCCATTCCACTTTCCATTCCACTTTCCATTCCACATTCCATTCCATTCCATTGCATTCCATTGCACATTCCACTCCATTTCATTACACATTCCATTCAATTCCTTACCTCATTCCATGGCATTCCATTAAATATTCCATTCCAATCCATTCCATATTCCATTCCGCATTCCATTTCATTCCGCATTCCATTCCACATTCCTTTCCATTCCATTCTATATTCCATTCCATATACCATTCCATTCCATTCTACATTCCATTCCATTTCATTCCACATTCCATTGCATTCCATTCAACATTCCATTCCATTCCATTCCACATTGCATTCCACATTAAATGCCATTCCCTTCCTATCCATTCCTCAGTCCATTCTATTGAATTCCACATTCCTTTCCATTCCACTCCACAGACCATTACACATTACGTTCCATTCCTTTCAACAATCAATTCAACATTCCTTTCCATTCCTGTCCACATTCCATTCCACATTCCATTCCACTACATTCCAGTTTCCATTCCGCATTCCATTCAACTTTCCATTCAGTTCCATTCCACATTCCATTCCACTACATTCCAGTTTCCATTCCGCATTCCATTCAACTTTCCATTCTGTTCCATTCCACATTCCATTCCATTCCATTCAATTGCCTTCCACATTATTTTCTAGATTACGTTCCATTCCCTTCCACGTTCCATTTCACGTTCCATTCCACGTTCAATTCGAATCCATTCCACATTCCATACCATTCCATTCCACATTCTTTCTACATTACATTCCATATTCCATTCCAAATATCATTCCACGTTCCATTCCAATCTATTCCACGTTCCTTTCTGCGTTTCATTCCACATTCCATTCCACATTGCACTCAAACTTGCATTCGTTTCCAATCGGCGTTCCATTAAACTTTCCACTGCATTCCATTCCACATTCCATTCCACATTCCATTCGTTTGCATTCCACATTCCATTCCACATTAAATTCCACATTCCATTCCACATTCCATTCCATTCCTTTGCATAATCCATTCTAGATTCCATTCCATTCCATTCCACTTTCCATTCCACATTCCATTCCTTACTATTCCACATTCCACGCCACATTCCATTCCATTCCATTACACTATCCATTCCACATTCCATTCCATTGCACATTCCATTCCACTTTCCATTCCATTACATTCAATTTCTTTCCACATTCCTTTCCATTTCATACCAAATTCCATTCAATTCCATTCCACATTCCATTCCGTTCCATTCCATATTCCATTCCATTCCTTTCCACATTCCATTCCATTCCATTCCAGATACCATTCCATTGCATTCCATATTCCAGGCCACATTACATTCAATTCCATTCCACATTCCATTCCATTCCATTCCACATTCCATTCCATATTCCATTCCACTACTTTCTACAATCCATTCTCGTTCCATTCCTTTCCGTTCCACATTCAATTGCATTCGGTTCCATATTCCATTAAAATCCATTCTATTCCACGTTCCATTCCATTCGATTCCATTCCACATTCCAATCCACATTCCATCGCATTGCATTCCAAATTCCATTCCATTTCATGCAACATTAATTTCCATTCCTTTCCACATTCCATTCCATTCAATTCAATTCCATTCTATTCCACATTCCATTCCATTCCGTTCCATTCCGTATTCCATTCGGTTTCATTCCACATTCTATTCCATTCCATTCCACATTAAATTCCATTTCATTCCATTTCACATTCCATTTCATTCCATTCCAAATTCCATTCCATTCCATTCCACTGTCCATTCCACATTCCATTCCATTCCATTGATTTCCATTCCACATTCCCCCCCATTCCATTACACATTCCAGTCAATTCCTCTCCATGTTCCATGGCATTCCATCAAACATTCCATTCTAATCCATTCCACATTCCATTCCGCATTCCATTCCATTCCATTCCGCATTCCATTCCACATTCCGTTCCTTTCCATTCTACATTCCATTCCATATACCATTCCATTCCACTATACATTCGTTTCCATTCCATTCCACATTCCATTCCACATTCCATTCCATTCAATTCGACATTCCATTCCACAATAAATTCCTTTCCATTCCATTCCATTTGTCAGTCCATTCCATTGCATTTCTCATTCCATTCAATTCCACTCCACATTCAATTCCACATTCCGTTCCATTATATCCAACAATCCATTCGACATTCCATTTCATTCCTTTCCACTTTCCATTCCACATTCCATTCCATTCCATTCCACTTTCCTTTGCACATTCCATTCCTCATTCCATTCAATTACATTCCACATTCGATTCCATTATATTCAATTGCATTCCACATTCCAATCCATGCCATTCCATGTTCCATTCGTTTCCATTCCACATTCCAATCCATTCCTTTCCACGTTCAATTCCATTACTTTCCACATTCCATTCAATTCCATTCCACATTCCATTGCACATTCAATTCCACATTCCTTTCCATTCCATTACAGCCACATTCCATTCCACATTCCATCCCATTCCATTCCACTTTCCATTCTACATTCCATTACATTCCATTTCACATTCCATTCCATTCCATTCCATTCCATTCCACATACTTTTCCATTCCATTCCATTCCGAATTCCATTCCATTCCAATCCATTCCACATTCCATTCCATTACATTCCACATTCCATTCCACATTCCATTCCATTTCATTCCACATTCCATTCCACATGGCATGCCATTCCATTCCATGTCCCATTCTGCAGTCCTTTCCATTCCATTGCACATTCCATTCCATTCCATTCCATTCCATTCCATTCCATTCCACATTCCATTCCATTCCATCGAATTCCACATTCCAATCCATTGCATTCCAGATTCCATTCCATTCCATTCCATTCCACATTCCATTCCACATTCCATTCCATTTCATTCCACATTCCATTCCACATGGCATGCGATTCCATTCCATGTCCCATTCTGCAATCCTTTCCATTCCATTGGACATTCCATTCCATTCCATTCCATTCCACATTCCATTCCATTCCATCGAATTCCACATTCCAATCCACAGCATTCCACATTAAATTCCTTTCCATTCCACATTCCTTTCCATATTCCAATCCATTTCATTCCACATTCCATTCCACATTCTATTCAATTCTATTTCTCATTCTATTCCACATTCCATTCCACATTCCAATCCATTCCTTTACACATTCCATTCCACTTTGCATCACATTCCATTCCATATACCATTCGACAATCCTTTCCTTTCCATTCCACATTCCATTCCACTCCATTCCATTCCACATTCCAATCAATTCCACTACACATTCCTTTCCACATTCCATTTCATTCCATTCAACAATCCATTCCGCATTCCATTCCATTCCTTTCAACAATCCATTCCACAATCCATTCCATTGCTTTCCATTCCACATTCCATTCCATCCCATTCCATTCCACATTCCATTCCATTCCATTCTATTCCACTTTCCATTCCATTCCTTTCCATTCCACATTTCTTTCCAACTTCCATTCCATTTCATTGCAGATTCCATTCCACATTGTATCCCATTCCATTCCATATTCCTTTCCGCAATACTTTCCACTCCGTTGCAGATTTGATTCCATTCCATTCCACATTCCTTTCCATTGCATTCCACATTCCATTCCTTTCCATTCCACATTCCATTCCATTCAATTCCATTCCACATTGCATTCCACATTCCAATCAATTTTTTTCCATTCCATTCCACATTCATATCCATTTCATTCCACATTCCATTCCACATTCCATTCAATTCTGATTCTCATTCTTTTCCACATTCCATTCCACATTCCAATCCATTCCATTCCACATTCCATTCCACATTGCATCCCATTCCATTCCATTCTCCATTCGACAATCCTTTCCATTCCATTCCACATTCCATTCAACACCATTTCATTCCACATTCCATTCCATTCCACTGAACATTCCAATCCACATTCCTTTCCACTGAATTCAACAATCCATTACACATTCCATTAAATTCTTTTCCACATTCCATTCCACATTCCATTCAATTCCATTACACATTAGTTTCCATTCCATTCAATTGCATTACACATTACATTCTACATTCCGTTCCATTCCATTCCACGTTCCATTCTACGTTCCACTTCATTCCATTGCACATTCTGTTCCATTCCATTCCACATTCCTTTCCACATTCCATTTCGTATTCCATTCCACACAGCACTCAAAGTTCCATTCCATTACATTCCGTGTTCAATTCTACGTTCCACTCAATACCATTACACCTTCCATTCCACATTCCATTCCTTTGCATTCCACGATCCATTCCACATTCAATTCCTCATTCCATTCCACAGTGCATTCCATTCCATTGCATATTCCATTCTTCAATCCATTCCATTCCATTCCACATTACATTCCACATTACATTCCACATTCCATTCCTTTCCATTCCGTATTGCATGTCACATTCCATTCCATTCCATTCCACAATCCACTGCACATTCCATTACATTCCCTTCCACATTCCCTACCATTCCATTCAATATCATTCCACATTCCTTTCTATTTCATTCCACACTCCATTCAATTCCCTTCCACATTCCATTCCATTCCATTCCACATTCCATTCCATTCCTTTCCACATTACAGTCCATTCCATTCCACATTCCATTCCATTCCATTCCACATTCCATGCCACATCCCATTCTATTCCATTCCTCATTCCATTCCATTCCATTCCACAGTCCGTTCCACATTCCATTCCATTACCTTCTACATTCCATTCCACATTCCTTTCCATTCCACTCCGTGTTCAATTCCATTCGTTTCCATATTTTATATTCCATTCCATTCCACATTCCATTCCATTGCATTCCATTCCACATTCTATTCCACATTCCATCCCATTCCATTCCAAATTCCATTCAACATTGCATTCCGTTCCATTCCACATTAATTTCCATTCCATTATACATTCCATTCCATTCCATTCCATTCCATTCTCTTCCACATTCCATTCCATTCCATATTCCATTCCATTCCATTTCACATTCCATTCCATTACATTCCACATTCCATTCCAAACCATTCCATTCCATTTCACCTTCCATTCCATTCCATTCCACATTCCATTCCATTGCATTCCACTTTCCATTCCACATTCCATTCCACGTTCCATTCCATTCCATTTCATTCCATTGCATTTTCCACTCCATTCCATTACACATTCCATTTAATTCCATTCCACATTCCATGGCATTCCCATAAAGATTCCATTCCAATCCATTCCACATTCCATTCCGCTTCCCATTTCATTCCATTCCTCATTCCATTCCACATTCCATTGCATTCGATTCTACATTCCATTCCATATTCCTTTCCATTCCACGTTCCATTCCATTCCATTCCAGAATCCATTCCAGAATGCATCCTGTTCCATTCCACATTCCATTCCATAATCCTTTCCATTCCATTCCACATTCTACTCCATTCCATTCCTTTCTACATTCCATTCCGTTATATTGAATTCCACATTCCATTCCATTCCATTGCACATTCCATTCCATTCCACATTCCATTCCATTCCATTCCATTAAACAATCCATTGCACATTCCAATTCATTGCATTCCACATTCCCTTCCACATTCCATTCCATTCAATTTCTCATTCCATTCCACATTCCATTGAATTTCATTCGACATTCCATTCCACATTTCATTCCATTCCAATTTACGTTCCATTCCATGTTCCATTCCACGATCCATTCCATTCCATTCCACATTCCATTCATTTCCATTCCATTCCTCTTTTCATTCCATTCAACATTTCATTTCTCATTCGACTCCATTCCATTCCACTTTCCATTTCACATTCCCAAACATTCCATTCCATTCCCTTTCACATTCCATTACACGTTCTAGTCCACTTTCCTTTCAACGATCCATTTCACACTCCATTCCATTCCACTCCACATTCCATTCCATATTCAATTCAATTCCATTCAACATTCCAATAAACTCCATTCCACTTTCCATTCCACATTCCATTCCAAATTACTTTCCTTTCCATACAACATTCCATTCCATTCTATTACACATTCCATTCCACATTCCATTCCATTTCATTCCACATTCCATTCCACATTCCATCCCATTTCATTCCACATTCAATTATACATTCCATTCCATTCCATTCCATCCCACTTTCCATTTCAAATTCCGTTCCACATTCCATTCCACATTCCATTCCATACTCCATTCCACATTCCATTCCATTTCATTTCACAATCCTTTCCATTCCATTCCATATTCCTTTCCACATTCCATTCCATTCCATTCCACATTCCACTCCATTCCATTCAGCATTCCTTTCAATTCCATTGCATTCCAAATTCCATACCATTCCATTCCACATTCCATTCCTTTCCATTCCACATTCCATTCCATTCCATTCCACATTCCATTAATTTCCATTCCATTCCATTACAGATTCCATTCGGCGTTCGATTCATTTCCAATACACATTCCCTTCCATTCCATTCCACATTCCATTCCACGTTTCTTTCCACGTTCCATTCCACATTCCATTTCACGTTCCATTTCATGTTCCATTCCATTCCAATCCACATTCCATTCCACATTGAATTCCGTACCATTCTGCATTCCAGACCAAACAATTCCATTCTATTCCACATTCCATTGAATTTTATTACACATTCCATTCCACATTCCATTTTCCATTCCATTCCACATTGCATTCCACCTTCCATTCCACATTCCATTGGATTAAACTTTCCATTCCACTTTCCATTCCATTCCATCCCACGTTGCATTCCACATTCCTTTCTATTCCTTTCTAGTTTCCATTCCGTTCCATTCCACATTCCATTTCACATTCCATTTCTTTCCATGCCACATTCCATTCCTTTCCTTTCCATTCCATTCAACATTGCATTACACTTTCCGTTACTTTCCATGGCACATTCCATTCAACATTCCATGTAACATTCCATTACATTCCAGTCCACATTCCATTCCATTCCCTTACACGTTCCTTTCCACATTGCATTCCATTCCAGTCCACATTCCATTACTTTCCTTTCCACATCCTATTCCATTCCATTTCACATTAAATTCCACGATAAATTCCATTCCATTCCATATTCCTTTCCCTTCTATTCCACATTCGGTTCCACATAACATTACATTCCATTCCTATTTCCATTACATTCCATTTCACATTCCGTTCCCCTCCAGCTTCCGTTTACTTTAATTCCATTCCATTTCTTCCCACATTCCATTCCATTTCATTCCACACTCCGTTACATTCCTTTCGTCATTCCTTTCCATTCCATTTCATATTCCATTCCATTCCACTTTCCATTTAATTCCATTCCTTTCCATTCAACTCCACATTCCATTGCAATCCATTCCACATGGCATTCCAGTCCGTACCATTAAATTCCTTTCCAATTTCCATTCCATTCCACATTCCATTCCATTCCTTTGCATTCCATTGCATTCGACATTCCATTCCATTCCATTCCGTATTCCATTCCATTCCACTCAACATTCGTTACCACTACATTCCACATTCCATTCCATTCCACTCCACATTCCATTCTGTTCCATTCCTTTCCAAATTCTAAGACATTCCACATTGCATTCCTCATTCCATTCCATTCCATTTCACAATCCTTTCAATTCCATTCCACTTTACATTCCATTCCATTCCACGTTCCATTCCGCATTCCATTCCACATTCCATTCCACGTTATTGTCCACATTCCATTCCAAGTCCATTCCACATTCCAATCCATTCCATTCCACATTCCAATCCACATTGCATTCCACTCCATTGCACATTCCATTCCACAATCCATTCCATTCTATTCGACATTCCGTTCCATTCCATTCCACATTCTATTACACATTCCGTTCCATTCCATTCCATTCCACATTCCATTCCATTACATTCCACATTAAATTGCATTCAATTCCATTCCACATTCCGTTCCATTCCATTTCATTTCACTCCACATTCCATTCCATTCAATTCCAGATTCCATTTCATTCCATTCCACATTCCCTTCCATTCCTTTCCCTTCCATTCCACATTCCATTGCATTCCATTCCACATTCCAAAACATTCCCTTCTATTCCACATTCCATTATCTTGCATTCCATTTTCCATTCCATTGCATTCCATTCCACATTCCATTCCATTCCATTCCAAATTCCATTCCACATTCCATTCGACATTCCATTCCATTTCAATCCATTCTACATTCCATTCCACATTCAATTCCATTCCATTCCACTTTCCATTCCATTCCACATTCCATTGCACATTCCATTCCATTCCATTACACATTCCATTCTACGGTCTATTGCATTCGTTTCCACATTCCATTCCTAGTTCCACTCCATTCGTTTCCGCATTCCGTTCGACTTTGCAATGTAGATTAAATTCCACGTTCCATTCTACATTCCATTCCATACTACATTCCACATTCCATTCCATTCTATTCCACATTCCATTCCACAATGCACTCCACATTCCATTCCATTCCATTCCATTCCAATTTCCTTTCCACTTTTCATTCCACATTCCATTCTACATACCATTCCCTTCCATTCCACAGTACATTTCACGTTCCATTCCTTTCCATTCCACTTTCGATTCCACATTCCATTCCACATTCCTTTACATTCCACATTCCATTCCAAATTCCATTGCATTCCTGTCCACATTCCATTCCAGTTTCCATTCCATTCCATTCCACATTCCCCTCCATTCCAATCCACATTCCTTTCCACATTCCATTCAATTGCTTTGCTCATTCCATTCCACATTCCATTCCGTTCCATTCCATATTTCATAACACATTCCATTCCATTGCATTCCACATTCCATTCCATGACCAATTCCACATTCCATTACACGTTCCTTTCTAGTCTATTCCATGATGAATTCCACGTTCCTTTCCATTACATTCCACGTTCCATTGCGCATTCCATTGCACATTCCCTTCCACCATCCATTCCACCTTCCATTCCATGTCCCATTTCATTTCATTGCACGTTCCATTCCATTCCATTCACGTTCAATTTCTTTCAATTCCACATTCCGTTCCACATTCCATTCCTCATTCCATTCCACATTCCATTTCACCTTCCATTCCATTCCATTCCATTACATTACACATTCCATTCCATTTCATTCGACTTTCCCTTCCATTACATTCCACATTCCATTTTACGTTACATTCCACCTTCCATGCCACTTTCCATTCCACATTCCATTTCACTTTCCATTCCATTCCATTCCACTTTCCATTCCACATTCAATCAAATTCCATTCCACATTCCATACAAACCAATTCCATTCCATTCCACATTCCATTCCATTCCATTCCACATTCCATTCCACATTCCAATCCTTTGCATTCCAAATTGCATTTCTCTTTACATTCCACATTCCACTGCATTCAAATTTCCATTCCACATTCCATTCCATTCCATCCCACATTGCATTCCACATTCCATTCCATTCCTTTCCACGTTCCTTTCCATTCCATTCCACTTTCCATTCCACATTTCATTGCATTGCATTCCACTTTCCATTTCACATTCCATTCCATTCCATTGCACAATCCATTCTATTCCTTTCCACGTTCCATTCTACATTCCATTCCATGTTCCATTCTACCGTCCATTCCACATTCCATTCCATTCAATTCCACATTCCATTCAATATCATTCCACGTTCCACTTCATTCCATTCCACATTCCAATCCAAATTCCATTTCACATTCCATTACACATATCATTTCTCATGCCATTTCATTCCATTCTATTCCATTGCACATACCATTCAATTCCATTGCACATTCCATTCCACATACCATTCAATTCCATTCCACATTCCATTCCATTTCATTCCACATTTCATTCCATTCCATTCCAAATTCCATTCAATTCCATTCCACATTCCATTTCAGTCCATTCTATTCCACATTCCATTCCATTCCATTCCACATTCCACTCCATTCCATTCCACTTTCCATTCCATATTCAATTCCATTCGATACCACATTCCATTCCACATTGCACTCCATTTTCCATTCCACATTCCATTCCTCGTTGCATTCCATTCCATTGCACATTCCATTCCATTCCACGTTCCATTCCATTCCACGTTCCATTACATTCCATTCCACGTTCCATTCCATAATCTATTCCATTCCATTCCACATTCGATTCCACATTCTATTCCATTCCATTCAACATTCCATTTGACATTCCTTTGCATTCCACTCCACATTCCATTTCACATTCCATTCCATTCCATTCCATTCCACATTCCTTTACACATTCCATTCCACGTTCCAATCCACGTTCCATTGCATTCCTTTCCACGTTCCACTACCCTCCATTCTACGTTCCACTTCATTCCAGTGCACATTCGTTTCAAAATTCCGTTACACATTCCATTTCACATTCCATTCCATTCCAATCCACATTGCATTCGATTCCATTCCACGTTCCATTCCATTCCACATTGCATTCCATTGCATTCCATATTCTATTCCGTTACATTCCACATTCCATTCTGTTCCATTCCACATTCCATTCCACATTCCAATCCAAATTCCATTCCATTCCATTCCATTGTATTCCACATTCTGTTCCATTCCATTTCACTTTCCATTCCATTCTATTCCACATTCCATTCCATATTCCATTTCACATTCCATTCCACGTTCCATTCCTTTCCATTCTACTTTGCATTCCATTCAATTCCGCATTGATTTCCATTCCATTCCATTCCTCATTCCATTCCATTCCATTCCGCATTCCATTCCATTGCATTGCATTCCATTCCATTCCACGTTCAATTCCACATTCCTTTCCACGTTACATTCCACTTTCCATTCCAAGTTCCATTTCACGTTCGATTCCACATTCCATTCCATTCCATTCCACATTACATACCATTCCATTCCATAGTCCATTCCACGTTCCATTCGATTCCATTCCACGATCCATTCCACCTTCCTTTCCACATTCCATTTCACATTCCATTCAATTCCATTCCACTTTCCATTCCTTTCCATTATACATTCCATTTCACTTTCCATTCCATTCCATTCCATATTCCATTCCTCATTCCATTCCATTTAACTCCACATTCCATTCCACCTTCCATTCCACATTCCATTTCACATTCCATTCCACTCCGCTACACATTCCATTCCATTCCATTCCACATTCCATTCCACATTCCATTCCATTCCATTCCACATTCCATTGCACATTCCATTTAATTCCATTCAGCATTCCATTCCACGTTCCATTCCACGTTAAATTCCATTCCGTTCCATTCCATTCCACATTCCATTCCACATTCCATTTCACATTCCATTCCATTACATTACACATTCCATTCATCATTCCATTCCACATTCCATTTTACATTCCTTTCCACCTTCCGTTTCACATTCGATTCCATTCATTTCCATTCCACATTCCATTCCACTTTCCATTCCATTCCATTCCACATTACAGAAGACATTCCATTCCATTTCATTCCACATTCCATTCCACGTTCCCTTCTATGTTCCATTACCCGTTGTACTCCATTCCATTCCACGTTCCATTCCTTTCCACTCCACGTTGCATTTCATTCCATTCCACATTGCATTCCACATTATGTTTCACATTCCATTCCAAATTCCATTTCACATTACATTTCACATTCCATTACATTGTATTCCATTACAATCCACATTCCTTTACATTCCAATGCACTTTCCATTCCTTTGCATTCCATGTTACATTCCATTTCACATTCCATTCCATTTCATTCTACGTTCCTTTCCATTCCATTCCACGATCCCTTCCACGTTCCATTCCATTCCATTCGACGTTCCATTCAGCATTCCATTGCACATTCCATTCCACACCTCATTTCATTCCATTCCACATCCTGTTTCTTTCCATTCCACATTCCATTCCATTCCATTCTACATTCCTTGTCATTCAATTCAACATTCCATTCTACATTGCATTTCACATTCAATTCCACATTCCATTCCACGTTCCATTTCACTTTCCATTCCACATTGCATTCGAAGTTCCATTCTATGTTCCATTACACGTTGCATTCCATTCCATTCCACGTTCCATTAAATTCCATTCCACGTTGCATTTCTTTCCATTCTATGTTGCATTCCACATTCAGTTTCACATTCCATTCCAAATTCCACTTCACATTCCCTTACACGTTCCATTCCATTACATTGCATTACAATCCACATTCATTTACATTCCAATCCACATTCCATTGCTTTCCATTACAAGTTACATTCCATTCCACATTCCATTCAATTCCATTCCACATTCCATTCCATTCCATTCCACATTCCTTTCCACAATCCATTCCACATTCCATTCTACGATCCATTCTATTCCATTCCACATAACATTCCATTCCTTTACACATTCCATTCTGTTATATTCCATATTCCTTTCCATTCCATTCCATTCCGAATTCCATTCCACATTCCATTCTACGTTCCGTTCCATTTCATTCCACATTCCATTCCATTCCATTCCACATTCCATTCCATTGCATTCCACATTCCATTCCATTCCACATTCCATTCCATTCTATTCCATTCCACATTCCATTTCATTCCATTCCACATTCCATACTACATTCCATGTCACTTTCCATGCCACATTACATTTCGCATTCCATTCCTTTCCATTACATTCCACATTCCTCTCTGTTTCAATCCATATTCCATTGCACTGCATTCAACGTTTTATTTCATTCCACATTCCATTGCATTCCACATCCCATTCCATTCCATTCCAGATTCCATTCCGTTCCATTCCACATTCCATTCCACATTCCATTCCATTCCATTCTATACCACATTCTATTCCCCATTCCCTTCCACATTCCATTCCATGTTCGATTCCACGTACCACTCCATATTCCCTTCCACGTTCCAATACATTCCATTCCATTCCATTCCGCATACCACATTCCAGTCTATTACATTCCATTCCAAATTCTATTCCGCATTCATTCCATTCCATTCCACATTCCATTCCACATTCCATTCCATTACTTTCCACATTCTACAACATTGCATTCCACATTCCATTCCATTTAATTTCACGTTCCATTCCACGTTCCACTGCACGTTCCATTTCACGTTATGTTAGAAGTTCCATTCCACTTTCCTTTCCACCTTCCACTCAATTCCATTCCATTCCATTGCACATTCCATTCCATTCCACTCCACATTCCATTCCATTCCATTCCACATTCCGTTCCACATTCCATTCCACATTCCATTCCGTTACATTCCACATTTCATTCTACACCTCATTCCACATTCCATTCCACATTCCATTCCGTTCCATTCCACATTCCATTCCACATTTCATTCCACATTCTATTCCACATTCTATTTCACACTCCATTCCACATTTTATTTCATATTCCGTTCCATTCCATTCCCCATTCCATTCCATTCCATTCCTCATTCCATTCCATTCCTTTCCACATTAAATTCCACATTCCATCTCACTTTCCATTTCATCACATTCCACGTTGTATTAAACATTCCATTCCACGTCCCATTACTTTCCATTCCACGTTCAATTCCACATTCAATTCCATTTCATTTCACTTTCCATTCTATATTCCATTTCACATTCCATTCCGGTCCATGCCACATTCCATCCCACACTCCAATCCGTTGCATTCCACATTGCGTTCCAAACTCCATTCCTCATTCCATTCCTCATTCAATTACACATTTCATTCTGATCCATTCCACATTCTATTGCACACTCCTTTCTGCATTCCATGCCTCATTCCATTCCTTTGCATTTCTCCTTCCTTTCCGCATTCCATTCCGCATTCCATTCCACATTCCTTTCCATTCCATTCCATTACTTTCCACATTCCATTTCATTCCATTCCACATTCCTTTCCACATTGGATTCCACGTTTCATTCCACTTTCCATTCCGCGTTCCATTTCATTCCATTCCACATTCCATTCCATTCCATTCCACTTTCTATGCCATTCAATTCCGTATTCCTTTCCAAATTCCATTCCATTCCATTCCACATTCCATTCCACATTCCTTTCCACGTTCCATTCCACATACCACTACATTCTATTCCACATTCTGATCAATTCCTTTACATATTCCATTTCATTCCATTCTGAATTTCACTCCACATTCCATTCAATTCTGTTCCACATTCCATTACATTCCATTCCATTCCAGTCCACATTGCATTCAATTTCATTACATTCCACATTTCATTCCATTCCATTCAACATTCCATTCGATTATGTTCCACATTCCATTCCATTGCATTCCATTCCACATTCCATTCCATTCCATTCCACATCCCATACCATTCCATTTCACATTCCCTTCCATTCCATTCCACATTCCATTCAATTCCATTCCTCATTCCATTCTATTCCATTCCATGTCCTATTACACTTTCCACTCCACGTTCCATTCCATGTTCCATTCCATGTTGCATTCCACTTTCCTTTCCACATTCCATTCCATCCCTTTCCATTCCATTCCACATTCCATTCCATTCCATTCCACATTTCATTCCATTCCATTCCACGTTCCATTCCATTCCACATTCCATTCCACATTCCATTCCATTCCATTATAGTCCATTCCATTTTATTCTATTCATTTCCAATCCATTCCACATTGCATTTCATTCCATTACACCTTCCCTTGCATTCCACTGCATTCCAGTCCACATTCCATTTCGTATTCCATTCCATGTTCCTTTCCACTTTCCGTTCCCCATTGCATTCCATTGCCTTCCATTCCACTCCATTCCATTCCGCATTCCATTCTACATTCCATTCCATTTCATTCCATTCCGTTCCACTCCATTCCACTTCACATTCCATTCCACATTCCATTCCAATCCATTCCACCTTCCTTTCTATATCTTTCCACATTCCATCCCATTCCATTCTCTCCCATTCCACATTCCATTCCAATTTCAATTCCACATTCCTTTCCATATTCCATTCCATTTTGCATTCCACATTCCATTCCACATTCCATTGCATTCCATTCCATTCCACTTTCCATTACATTTTTATTCCACATTCCATTCCACATTCCGTTCCATTCCATTCCACATTCCATTCCATACCATTCCATTCCATTCCATTCCACATTCCATTCCACCTTCCATTCCATTCAATTTCAGATTCCATTTATTTCCATCCATTCCATTCCACATTCCATTCCACTCCATTTCACATTCCATTCCACTTTCAATTCCACATTCCATTTCACATTGCATTCCATTCGATTCCACATTCCATTCCATTAACTTCCATTCCATTCCGCATTCCATTCCACATTTCATTCCACATTCCATTTCACCTTCCATTCCATTCCACTCCAATTTTCCATTCCACTTTCCATTCCAATCCATACCATTGCACTTTCTATTCCATTACATTCCATATTTCATTCCGCATTCCAAAGCATTCCATTCCACATTCCACTCCATTCCATTCCACATTCCATTACATTCCATTCGTTTCCACATTCCATTCCATTCCACTCCATTCCACATTGCATTCCATTCCATTCCTCATCCAATTCCAGATTCCATTCCACATTCCATTCCATTCCTTTCCATATTCCATTCGACATTCCATTCAATTCCACATTCCATTCTGCATTGCATTCCTTTCCACATTCCATTCCATATTCCATTTCATTCCATTCCACATTCCATTCCAATGCATTCCACATTCCATTCTAATCGATTCCACGTTCTATTCCACGTTGCATTCCTCGTTCCATTCTAGGATCTATTTCCTATGCCATTCCTTTCCGCTCCACGTTCCATTACACATTCAATTGCAATCCACTCTACATTGCAGTCCACATTCCATTCCACATTCCAGTCCCCATTCCATTACATTCCATTCCGTTCCACATGCCACTCCATTCCATTCCACATTCCGTTCCATTCCATATCGCATTCCATTCGGTTTCATTACATTCCACATTCTATTCCATTCCACTTTTCATTCGATTTCATTCCACATTCCATTCCATTCCAATGCATTCAATTCCACATTCTGTTCCATTCCATTTCGTTCCAATTTCTATTGCATTCCCCATTACGTTCCATTCCTTTCCACATCCCATTCCATTCCATTCCATTCCACTATTCATTCCATTTCATTCCATAATACATTCCATTCCATTTTACTCCATTCCACAACCTATTCCATTCCACAACCAATTCCATTCCACATTCCATTAAACATTCCATTATATTCCATTGCACGTTCCATTCCAATCCATTCCACATTCCATTTCTTTCCATTAAACATTTCACTCCACATTCCATTCCATTCCACATTCCATTCCATTCCATTCCACATTCCATTGCAGACTGCATTTCATTCCATTCCACTTTCCATTCAACTATCCATTCCACATTCCATTGCACCTTCCATTACACATTCCATTCCACGTTCCACTCCATGCCATTCCATGTTCCATACCACGTTCCATTCCATGCCATTCCATGTTCCGTTCCACATTCTGTTCAACATTCCATTCCACGATCCATCCTTTTCCATTCCACATTCCATTTCTGATTCCATTCCACATTCCATTCCATTCCATTCCACATTCCATTCCACATTGATTCCATTCCAGTCCACATTCCCTTCCACATTCCTTTCCATTCCATTTAAACAATTCATTCCTTTCCATTCCACATTCCATTCCACATTCCATTCCATTCTATCCCATATTCCATTCCATTCCATTGTACATTCCATTCCACATTCTATTCCACATTCCATTCCATTCCATTCCATTCCACATTACATTCCACATTCTATGCTATTCCATTCCACATTGCATTCCACGTTCCATTCCACATTAATTTCCATGTTGCATTCCACGTTCCATTCCATTCCATTCCACATTCCATTCCACATTCCATTCCCTTCCATTACACATTCCATTCCATTCCATTCCACATTCCATTCCTCATTCTATTCCACGCTGCATTCCACGTTGCATGTACCATTCCTTTGCATGTACGATTCCAAGTTCCATTCCACGTTGCATTCCCTTCCATTCCACGTTCCATTCCACATTGCATTCCATTCCATATTCCATTCAATTCCCTTTCATTCGGCATTCCATTCCATTCCAATCCACATTCCAATCCATTCCAATCCACGTTGCATTCTATTCCATTCCATTCCATTCCACATTCCATTCCATTCCATTCCACATTCCATTGCACATTGCATTTCATTCCATTCCACTTTCCATTCCACAATCCATTCCGCATTCCATTGCACATTCCATTCCACATTCCATTCCACGTTCCACTCCATGCCATTCCATGTTCCATACTAGGTTTCATTCCATGCCATTCTATGTTCCATTTCACATTCCGTTCCCCGTTTCATATCACGTTCCATTCCACATTCCATTCCACGTTCGCTTGCACCATTCATTCCAAGTTCCTTTCTAAGTTCCATTCCACATTCCATTCCAAGTTCCATTCCATGGTCCATTCGATGTTCCTTTCCACGTTCCATTCCTTTCCATTCCACTTTCCCTTCCACATTCCATTCCACTCCACTACACTTTCCATTCCACTCCACTACAATTTCCATTCCAGAATCCATTCCACATTCCATTCCACATTAAAAGGCGTTCAATTCAACACTCCATTTCTCTTTACATTCCACATTCTATTCCATTCCATTCCCCTTTCCATTCCACATTGCATTCCATTCAGTCCATATTGCAGTCCACATTCCCTTCCATTCAATTTCACATTCCATTTCATTGCATTCCATTCCAT
The DNA here is from genome assembly GCF_028885655.2 of Pongo abelii. Classification (NCBI taxonomy): domain Eukaryota; kingdom Metazoa; phylum Chordata; class Mammalia; order Primates; family Hominidae; genus Pongo; species Pongo abelii. The sequence goes on along the minus strand of NC_071997.2, from coordinate 14,287,607 downwards.
TCCACATTCCATACATTTCCATTCCATACCAATTTCCATACGATTCCATTCCATTCCACATTCCATTTTTTAAATTCCACATTCCATTCCATTCCATTCCACATTCCATTGTATTCCCTTCCATTCCACATTCCATTCCACATTCCTTTCCATGTTCCATTGCATTCCATTCCACATTGCGTTCCATTCCATTACACTTTCCGTTTCACATTCCATTCCACATGACATTCCATTACTTCCCACATTTCATTCCAGTCTATTCCACATTCCATTCCATTCCATTCCACGATCCATTCCATTCAATTGCTTTCCACATATCATTCCATTCCATTCCGCATTCCATTACATTGCATTCTATTCCATTCCACATTCCATTCCAATCCATTCCACATTCCATTTCATTCCATTCCACATTCCATTCCATTCCACTCCAAGTTCTTTTCCATTCCATTCCACATTCCATTCCATTCCATTCCATTTCTTTCCGTGTTCCATAGGATTGCATTCCATTCCACATTCCATTACTTTCCGTTTTGCATTCAATTCCAATATATTCTGCATTCCATTCCGTTGCATTCCACATTCCATTCCACATCCCTTTGCATTCCCTTCCTCATTCCATTCCCCATTCCTTTGCACATTCCATTTCACTTTCCATTCTACGTTCCATTCCACATTCCTTTGCATATTCCATTCCATTCCTTTCCACATTACATACCATTCCATTGTATTCTGTTCCACTTTCCATTCCATTCCAATCCACATTCCATTCCACATTCCATTCCATTCAATTACACTTTCCATTCCATTCCATTCCACATTTCATTCCATTCAATTCCACATTCCTTTCCATTCCATTCCACATTCCATTCCGTTCCATTCCATATTCCATTCTATTCCATTCCACATTTCATTCCATTCAATTCCACATTCCTTTCCATTCCATTCCCCATTCCATTCCATTCCATTCCACAATCCATTCCACTCCATTCAACGTTGCATTCCATTCCATTGCAATCCATTCCATATTCCTTTCCACGTTGCATTCCAATCCACTCCACATTCCATTCCATTCCATTCCACATTCCATTCCATTCTATTCCACATTCCATTCCATTACCATCCACATTGTACTCCATTCCACATTCCATTCCATCTTCCTTTCCATTCCATTCTCCATTCCATTCCATTCCACAGTCCATTCCACTCCATTCCGCATTGCATTCCATTCCATTGTAATCCATTCCAAATTCCATTCCACATTGCATTCCAATCCACTCCACATTCCATTCCATTCCATTCCATTCCACATTCCATTCCATTCCATACCATTCCATTCCACATTCCATTCCATTCCATTCCACCGTCCATTCCATTCAATTGCGTTCCACATATCATTCCATTCCATTCCTCATTCCATTACATTGCATTCCATTCCATTCCACATTCCATTCCACTCCATTCCACATTCCATTTCATTCCATTCCACATTCCATTCCATTCCACTCCAAGTTCTTTTCCATTCCATTCCACATTCCATTCCATTCCATTCCATTTCTTTCCATTTTCCATAGGATTGCATTCCATTCAACATTCCATTACTTTCCGTTTTGCATTCCATTCCAATATATACTGCATTCCATTCCGTTGCATTCCACATTCCATTCCACATCCCTTTGCATTCCATTCCTCATTCCATTCCCCATTCCTTTGCACATTCCATTTCACGTTCCATTCTACGTTCCATTCCACATTCCATTGCATATTCCATTCCATTCCTTTCCAGATTACATACCATTCCATTGTATTCTGTTCCACTTTCCATTGCATTCCAATCCACATTCCATTCCACATTCCATTCCATTCCATTACACTTTCCATTCCATTCCATTCCACATTTCATTCCATTCAATTCCACATTCCTTTCCATTCCATTCCACATTCCATTCCGTTCCATTCCACATTCCATTCTATTCCATTCCACATTCCATTCCATTCGATTACATTTCACATTCCATTGCATTTATTCCACATTGCATTCCATTACGTTCCACATTGCATTCCATTCCGTTCTATTCCACATTCAATGCCATTCCAATCCACTTTGCATTGCATTGCATTCCATTCCATTCCATATTACATTCCATTCCATTCCACATTCCATTCCATTCCACTCCATTCCATTCAACATTCCATTCCACATTCAATTAATTTCCATTCCATTTCTTTCCACTTTCAGTTCCAAGTTCCTTTCCAAGTTCCATTCCACATTCCATTCCATTCCATTCCAATACATTCCACTCCATGTTCCATTCCATTCCATTCGACGTTCCATTCCATTCCATTCCACCTGCCATTCTGTTCCATTCCACGTTCCATTCAATTCCAATCTCCATTCCATTCCATTCCACATTCCATTCCCCATTCCATTCCATTGCATTCGACATTCCATTCCACAATCCATTCCAAGATCCATTCCATTCCATTTCACGTTCCATTCCATTCCATTCCACGTTCCATTCCACTCCATATTCTATTCCATTCCATACGAATCCATTCCATATTCCATTCCATTCCATACCAATCCATTCCATATTCCATTGCATATTCCAAACCATTCCACTCCACATTCCATCGTATTCAATCCCACATTCCATTCCATTCAATCCCACATTCCATTCCATTCCCATCCACATTGCACTCCATTCCACATTCCATTCAAGCTTCCTTTCCATTACATTCCCCATTCCATTCCATTCCATTCCACAATCCACTCCACTCCATTCAACGTTGCATTCCATTCCATTGCAATCCATTCCATATACCTTTCCAAGTTGCATTCCAATCCACTCCACGTTCAATTCCATTCCATTCCACATTCCATTCCATTCTATTCCACATTCCTTTCCATTCCCATCCACATTGTACTCCATTCCACATTCCATTCCATCTTCCTTTCCATTCCATTCTCCATTCCATTCCATTCCACAGTCCATTCCACTCCATTCCGCATTGCATTCCATTCCATTGCAATCCATTCCAAATTCCATTCCACATTGCATTCCAATCCACTCCACATTCCATTCCATTCCATTCCATTCCACATTCCATTACATTCCATACCATTCCATTCCACATTCCATTCCATTTCATTCCACGTTCCCTTCCAATCTACATTCCATTCCATTCCATTCCACATTCCATTTCACATTCCCTTCCTTTCAATTCCACATTGCATTCCATTCCTTTCCATTCCATACGATTCCACATTCCATTTCACGTTCCATTCCATTTCATTCCACATTCCATTCCACGTTCCATTACACTTTCCATTCCACGTTCCATTCCACTTTCCATTTGACATTCCCTTCCATTCCTTTCCACGTTCCACTACTGTGCATTCCACGTTCCATTTCATTCCATTCCACATTCCATACCACATTCCATTTCACATTCCATTCCACATTCCATTTGGCCTTCCATTCCATTCCATTCCACATTCCTTTCCTTTCCAATCCATATTCCATTCCATGCCATTCCACGTTGCATTTCATTCCCGATTTCATTGCATTCCACATCCCATTCCATTCCATTCCACATTCCATTCCTGTCCATTCCACATTCCATTCCATTCCATTCTATTACTCATTCTATTCCTCAATCCATTACATGTTTGATTCCACGTTCCACTCCATATTCCATTCCACATTCCATTACACTCCATTCCTTTCCACATTCCATTCCATTCCATTCCGCATTCCACATTTCATTCCATTCATTTCCATTCCACATTCCATTCCACATTCCATTCCACTCCATTCCACATTCCATTTCACATTCCATTCGATTCCATTTCACATTCCATTCCATTCCATTTCACATTCCATTCCATTCCAATCCACATTCAACACCATTCCATTCCATTCCAAATTCCATTCCTTTCTAATCCACATTCCATTCCATTCCATTTCACATTCCATTCAATTCCATTCCACATTCCCTTCCACATTCCATTCCATTCCATACCACATTCCATTCCACATTCCATTTCACGTTCCATTGCACGTTCCATTCCACGTTCCATTCCACATTCCATTCCACATTCCATATCTTTCCATTCCACATTCCATTCGACATTGCAGTCCACGTTTCATTCTACATTCCATTCCACGTCTCATTTCCTTCCATTCCGCCTTCCATTGCTTTCCATTCCACTTTCCATTCCATGGTCGTATCCATTCCATTCCACATTCCATTACACACTGCATTGCATTCCATTTCACATTCCATTGCACGTTCCATTCCACATTCCATTCCACAATTCATTCCACGTTCCATTCCAGTACATTCCATTTTCCATTCCACGTTCCATTCCACTTTCTATTCCACATTCCACTCCATTTCATTCCATTTTCCATTCCACATTCCATTCCACTTTACATTCTACTTTCCATTCCATTCTTTTCCACATTCCATTACACATTCGATTCCACATTCCATTACATTCCATTTAATTCCACATTCCATTCCACATTCCATTGCATTCCATTCCACATTCCATACCATATTCCATTTCACATTCCATTCCTCATTTCACTCCATTTCATTACACCTTCCATTCCATTATATTCCACATTGCATTCCATTCTATTCCACATTCCATTTCTCATTCAATTCTACGTTCCATTCCACATTCAATTTCACTTTCCATTCCACATTCCATTCCACATTCCATTCCATTCCATTCCACTTTCCATTCCACTCCATTCCACGTTCCTTTCCACGTTCCATTCCACGTTCCATTCTACTTTCCATTCCATTATATTCCATGTTCCATTCCATTCCTTTCGACAATTCTTTCCTCATTAAATTTCACATTCCATTCCAAATTCCATTTCCCATACCGTTACATTCCTTTGCGCATTCCATTCCACATTCCACACCATACCATTCCATTCAAATTCCATTCTTTTCCATTCCAAGATCCATTCCATACCATTCCACCTTCAATTCCATCCCATTCCATTCCACATTCCCTTCCACATTCCACTCCACATTCCATTCCATTTCATTTCACATTCCCTTCCACATTTCGTTCCACCTTGCATTCTCTTACATTCCACATTCCATTCCACACACCATTCCTCACTCCATTCCACATTCCATTCCATTCTATTCCACATTCCATTCCACATTCCTTTGCTTTGCTTTCCACTTTGCATTCCATATTCCATTCCACATTCCATTCCATTCCTTTCCACATTCCATTCCATATTCCATTCCACATTCCATTCCATTGCATTCCACTTTCCATTCTAAATTCCATTCCATTGCATTCCACATTCCATTTCACATTCAATTTCATTCTATTCAACATTCCATTCCATTCCATTCCATTCCATTGCATTCCACATTTCATTCCATTCCATTCTGCATTCCATTCCATTCCATTCCACATTCCATTTCATTCCATTCCACATTCCATTCCATTCCATTCCATGTTCCCTTCCATTGCATTGCATTCCACATTTCATTCCATTCCATTCTGCATTCCATTGCATTCCATTCCACATTCCATTTCATTCCATTCCACATTCAATTTCTTTCCATTCCCTGCTACATTCCACATTCCATTAAACGTTCCATTCCACGTTCCATTCCACTTTCAATTCCAAGTTCCTTTCCTTTCCATTCCACGTTCCATTCCATTTTCCAATCCACATACCTTTGCACAGTCCATTCCACGTTCCTTTCCATTCAATTCCACATTCCATTCCACATTCCATTCTGCATTCCAATCCATTCCATTCCACATTCCTTCCCACAGTCCATTCCACATTCCATTCCGCACTCCATAACATTCCATTCCACATTCCATTCCACTTTCTATTCCACATTCCATTCCATTCCACATTCCACTCCATTCCACATTCCACTCCACATTCCATTCCACTTCATTCCACATTCCATTCCATATTCCATTCCATTCCATTCCACTTTCCATTCCATACAATTCTACATTCTATTCCATTCCACATTCCATTCCATTCCACATTATATTCCATTCCATTCCACATTCCTTTCCATTCCATTCCACTCCATTCCACATTACATACCATTCTCTTCCATTCAACACAGAATTCCATTCCATTCCACATTCCATTGAATTTCATGCCACATTCAATTCCATTCCATTCCACATTCCTTTCCACATCCATTTCCTTCCATTCCAGATTCCATTCCATTCCCTTCCACATTCCATTCCACGTTCCATTCCACGTACCATTCCTCATTCCATTCTATTCAATTCCACATTCCATTCCAGATTCCATTGCATTCCATTCCTCATTCCATACCATACCATTACATTCCATTTCGTATTTCATTCCATTCCTATCCAGATTCTATTCCAGATTCCATTCCGTTCCATTCCATATTCCATTCCACATTCCATTCCATTCCATTCCACATTCCATTCCTTTCCTTTCCGCATTCCATTCTTTTACATTCCACATTATATTCCACATTACATTCCACGTTCCATTCCACATTCCATTCCACTTTCCATTGCACGTTCCATTCCCTTGCATTCCACATTCCATTCCACGTTCCATTCCACATTGCATTCCCCATTCCATTCCACGTTCCATTCCTTTCCATTCCACAATCCATTCCACATTCCAATCCATTCCATTCCACATTCCATTTCACATTCCATTCCACGTTCCATTTCACATTCCTTTCCACATTCCATTCATTTACATTCCACATTCCATTCCACATTTCATTCCACATTCTACTCCCTTCCATTTCACAATACATTCCACATTCCATTCCATTCCATTCCATTCCACATTCTGTGGCATTCCATTACACATTCCACTCCATTCCATTCCATTCCATTCCACATTCTGTGGCATTCCATTACACATTCCACTCCATTCCATTCCATTCCATTCCACATTCCATTCCATTCCATTCCACAATCCATTACTTTCCATTCCACATTCCATCTCATTCCATTCCACATTCCAATCCATTCCATTCCACATTTCATTCCATTCCAATCCATTCCACAATCCATTCCATTTCATTCCACATTCCATTCAACATTCTATTCCATATTCCATTTCACGTTCCATTCCATTAAATTCTGCATTCTATTCCATTCCATTCCACATTCCATTCCATTCAATTCCACATTCCATTCCATTCCATTTCTTTCCAGATTCAATTCCATTCAAAGCCACATTCCATTGCATTCCTTTCCACATTCCATTCTATTGCATTCCACATTCCATTCCATTGTATTCCACTTTACATTCCATTCCAATCCACATGCCATTCCGTTCCATTCCATTCCATTCCAGATTCCAAACCTTTCCATTCCATTGCAAATTCCAGTCTTCCCATTACATATTCCATTCCATTCCACATTCCATTCCAATCCATTCCCTTCCATTCCACGTTCCATTCCATTCCATTCCTCATTTCATTCCATGTTCCATTCTACTTTCCAATCCACTTTCTATTCCAAGTTCAATTAAAAGTTCCATTTTGCATTCCATTGCATTCCATTCCACATTGCATTCCACATTACATTCCATTCCATTCCTCTTTCCATACAACTAAGTTCCATTCTATTCCAAGTTCCATTCCATTCCATTCCACATTCCATTCCACATTCCGTTGCATTCCATTCCACATTCCATTCCACATTCCATTCCCTTCTGTTCCACATTCCATTCCATTCCATTCCACATCCCATAAATTTCCAGTCAACATTTCGTTACACTTTCCATTCCACGTTCCATTTCTAATTCCATTTCACATTCCGTTCCATGTTCCATGCCATTCTGTTCCACATTCCATTCCATTCCATTCTACATTCCATTCCATTCCATTTAATTCCAATCCACATTTCATATCATTCCATTCCGCCTTCCATTCCATTCCTGTCCACATTCCGGTCCATATCCCATTGAATTCCACTCTGCATTCCATTCCATATTCCACTGCATTCCATTCAACATTCCATTACATTCCAATCCAAATTCCATTCCACATTCCATTCCATTCTATTGCCCTTTCTATTACACATTCCATTCCACATTCCATTCCATTCCATTCCACATTCCATTACACATTCCATTCCATTCCATTCCACGTTCCAGTCCACATTCCATTCCACATTCCATTCCACATTCCATTCCACCTTCCATTCCAGGTTGATTCTACGTTCCATTCCCATTCCATTTCACATTCCATTCCACATTCCACTCCACATTCCATACCACGTTCCATTCCACTTTCAATTCCAAGTTTCATTCCAGGTTCCATTTTATTCAAATCCACGTACCATTCCAAATTCCAGTATATTCCATTCTATTCCACTCCATTCCATTCCACATTCCATTCCATTCCTTTCCACATTCCATTTCCTTCCATTCTACATTCCATTATCTTCTATTCCACATTCCATTCAATTCCATTTCACATTCCATTGCATTCCATTTCATTACATTCCTTTCCATTCCATATTCCATACTGTTCTATTGCATTAAACACTCCTTTCCTTTCCATTACAAATTTCATTCCTTTCTGTTCCATGTTCCATTCCATTCCATTCCGTATTCCATTCCATTCTATTCCACATCCCATTCAAAGTTCCATTCCACGTTCCATTTCTCCTTCAATTCCAAGTTCCATTCCACATTCCATTCCATTCCATTCCACCTTCCATTAAACGTTCCATTCCACGTTCCATTCCGTCTTCCGTTCCTCGTTCCATTCCACGTACCATTCCACGTTTCATTCCATTCCATTCCACTTCCCATTCCAATCCATTCCACCTTCGATTCCACGTTCCACTCCATTCAATTCAACATTCCATTCCACTTTCCATTGCATTCCATTCCACATTACACTCCATTCCATTCCATTCCACATTGCATTCCATTCCATTCCACATGCCATTTCACATTTCATTCCATTCCATTCCTGTCCATTCCACATTACATTCCACATTCCACATTCCATTCCACGTTCCATTCCATTTCCCATTCCATTCCATTCCACATTGCATTCCATTCCATTCCACATTCCATACCATTCCATTCCATGCCATTCCACATTCGATTCCATTCCATTCCACATTCTATGCCAAATTACATTCCATTCCATTCCACATTCAATTCAACATTCCATTCCATTCCCTACCACATTCATTTCTACATTCCATTCCATTCCCTTCCACACACCATTCCATTCAATAGACCATTCCATTCATTTCCATTCCACATTCCATTCCACATTCCATTCCATTACTTTCCACATTTCACTACACATTCCATTCCACATTCCACTCCACATTCCTCTCCACATTCCATTCCGCATTCCATTCCATTCCATTCCATTCCATTGCACATTCCATTCCACATTCCTTTCCATTCCATTCCACATTCCATTCCAAATTCCATTCCACATTCCATTTCATTCCATTCCACATCAAATTCCGCATTCCATTCCATTCTATTCCTTTGCACATTCCATTCCACAGTCCTTTCCATTCCATTCCACATGCTATTTCACCTTTCATTCCATTCCATTCCTGTCCATTCCACATTAAATTCCACATTCCACATTCCATTCCACGTTCCATTCCATTTCCCACTCCATTCCATTCCACATTGCATTCCATGCCATTCCACTTTCCATTCCATTCCATTCCACATTCTATGCCAAATTCCATTCCATTCCTCTCCACATTCAATTCCACATTCCATTCCATTCCATTCTGCATTCCATTCCATTCCATTCCATTGTGTTTCTATTCCATTTCATTCCACATTCTATTCCTCATTCCATTCCATTCCATTCAACATTCCATTCCATTCGTTTCAACATTCCATTCATTTCCATTCCACATTCCCTTTCATTCCATTCCATATTCCATTTCACATACCATTCCATTTCACGTTCCATACCATTCTATTCCATATTCCATTCCATTCCACATTCCATTCCCTTCCATTCCATTCAGCTGCACATTCCAATCCACATTACATTCCATTCAATTGCACATTCCATTCCACATTCCATTCCCTTCCATTCCACATTCCATTCCATTCCAATCCATTCCATACCACATTCCATTTGATTCCGTTCCATTCCACATTCCATTCCACATTCGGTACCACATTCGATTCCATTCAGTTCCACTTTCCGTTACATTCCATTCCACATTCCATTCCACTTTCCGTTCCATTCCATTCCACGTTCCAATCCATTTTCCATTGGACTTTCCATTCCACGGTCCATTCCATTCCATTCCACTTTGCATTCCATTTCCATTCTATTCCATTCCACATTCCATTCCATTCCTTTCCACGATCCATTACATTCCATTTCACGTTCCCCTCCACTTTGCATTACACATTCCATTCCACGTTCCATTCCATTTCATTACATCTTCCATTCCATTCCATTTCAGTTTTCATTTCATTGCATTTCACGTTCCGTTCCACAATCCATTTCACATTCCACTCCATATGCAATTCCATTCCATTCCGCATTCCATTCCATTCCATTCCACATTCCATTCCATTCCATTCCATTCCATTCCACATTCAATTCCATTCCATGCCATTCAGTTGCACAATCCACATTCCATTCCATTCCACTTTCAATTCCCTTCCATTCCACATTCCATTCCATTCCTATCCATTCCATACCGCATTGCATTCTATTTCATTCCATTCTACATTCCATTCCATTCCATATTCGATTTCACATTCCATTCCATTCCACAAAACATTCCATTCTGTTCCACTTTCCATTCCATTTCTTTCCATACCATTCCATTCCACATTCTATTCCCTTTCATTCCATTCCTCATTCCTTTCCTTTCCATTACATTCCACATTCCATTCCATTCCATTCCACATTTCATTTCACATTCCATTCCACATTTCATTTCACATTCCATTCCATTCCATTCCACATTCCACTACACATTTCATTCCACTTTCCTTTCCATTTTATTGCAAAATCCTTTGCACATTCCATTCCATTCCATTCCACTCCACATTCCAATCCACATTCCATACCACATTCCATTCCATTCGATTAAACATTCCATTCCATTACATTCCACAGTCCATTCCTCACTCTGTTCCACTTTCCATTCTATTCCATTCCACGTTCCATTCCACTTTCCTTTGATCATTCCATTCCACGATCCATTCCTCGTTCCATTCCATTCCATTCCAAGTTGCATTCCATGTCGCATTCCATTCCATTCCACATTCCATTCCATTCCATTCCGCATTGTATTACACTACTTTCCACATTCCATTCCATTCCATTCCACCTTCTCTTCCACTTTGCATTGCACGTTCCATTGCATGTTCCTTTGCATTCCATTCCACTTTCCATTCCATTCCATTCCACGTTACATTTCATTCCATTCCAAGTTCCATTCCACATTTCATTTCACATTCCATTCCGCGTTCCATTACATTCCATTCCACATTCCATGCCATTGCATTCCGCTTCCCATTCTATTCAATTCCACCTTCCCTTCCATTGCATGACATTCCATTCCAAATTCCATTCCATACGATTCCGCATTCCATTCCATTCCATTCCACATTCCATTGCATTCCATTCCACTTTCCATTCTATTCCACTCGACATTCCATTCCATTCCATTCCATTCCATTCCTTTTCATTCCGCATTACATACAATTCCTTTCCATTCCACATTGTATTCCTTTATATTCCACATTCCATTCCATTCCATTTCACATTCCATTCCATTCCTTTCCATTCCATTCTATATTGCACACCACATTCTATTCCCTTCCATTCCACATTCCATTACATTCCATTCCACATTCCATTCAATTTCATTCTATCCCACATCCCATTCCATTCCATTCCATCCCATTCCACATTCTATTCCACATTCTATTCCCTTGAATTCCACATTCCATTCCATTCCTTTCCACATTCCATTCTACTTTCCATTCCACCTTCCATTTCACGATCCTCTGCATTCCATTCCATTATAGGATTCATTCCATTCCATTCCACGTTCCATTCTACGTTCCACTCCATGTTCCATTTCACGTTCCGTTTCTTTCCATTCGATGTTCCATTCCACATTCCATTTCACATTCCATTCCAACTTCCTTTCCATTCCATTCCTTTCCATTCCACTTTCCATTCCATTCAATTCCTCTTCCCATTCCGTTCAATTCCTCATTCCATTGCATTCCATTCCATTCCACGTTCCATTCCATTCCATTCAAAGTTCCATTCCATTCCATTCCACATTCCATTCCACGTTCCCTTCCATTCCAATCCACGTTCCATTCCACATTCCAATCCACATTGCCTTCCTTTCCATTCCACATTCCATTCCATTCCATTCCACTTTCCATTCCATTGCATTCCACTTTCCGTTCCACGATCCATTCCACGTTTAATTCCATGTTCCATTCCACGTCCCATTCAACGTTTAATTAATTTCCATTCCAGATTCCATTCCATTCCATTCCACATTTCATTCCATTTCCTTCCACGTTAAATTCCACCTTCCATTCCACATTCCACTCTACATTGCATTCAAAGTTCTATTCCATTGCTTTCCACATTCCATTCCATTCCATTCCAGGCTCCATTCCACGTTGCATTCCACATTCCATTCCTCATTCCAATCCTTGTTCCATTCCATACTTTAAAGTTCCATTCCACATTCCAATCCACATTCCAATCCTAGTTCCATTCCATAGTTTCGAAGTTCCATTCCACTTTCCATTCCATTCCATTCCACGTTCCATTCCACATCCCATTGCCCATTCCATTCCACGTTACATTCCTCGTTCCATTCCATTTTCAATTCCACATTCCATAACACGTTCCATTCCATTCCATTCCACTTTCCATTCTACATTCCATTCCATTCCATTCCACTTTCCTTTCCATATTCCTTTCCACATTCCATTTCCTTACATTCCACATTCCTTTCCACATTCCATTCCTCATTACATTCCATTCCACGTTCCATTCAACATTCTGTTCCATTCAATTCCACGTTCCGTTGCATATTCCATTCCACATTCCATTCCACATTCCATTTCACCTTCCATTCCATGATCAATTCCACATTCAATTCCACGATACATTGCACGTTGCATTCCACATTCCATTCCATTCCATTCCATTCCACATTCCATTCCGCCTTCCATTCCATTCCCATCCATTCCATTTCACATTCCATTCTACAGTGCATTCTACATTCCATCCATTGAATTCCACATTCCATTGCACATTCCATCCCATTCCTTTCCACATTTCATTCCACATTCCATTTCACATCTCATTCCACATTCTATTCCATTCCATTCCGCATTCCAATCCATTCCATACTATATTGTATTCCAGATTCCAATCCATTCCATTCCACATTCAATTCCACATTCCAATAAATTCCATTCTACATTCCATTCCATTCCATTTCATTCTGTCAGTTCCGCATTCCATTCCACATGCCATTCCTTTCCATTCCTCATTCCATTCCTTTCCTTTCCAAATTCCATTCCACGTTCCATTCCATTATCTATTCCATTCCATTCCACCTTGCATTCCATTCCATTCCACATTCCATACCATTCCGCATTCCATTCCATTCCATTCCAGATTCCATACTATTCCATTCCATTCCATTCCGCATTCCATTCCATTCCATTCCATATTCTATTCCAGATTCCATTCCATTCCATTCCACATTGTATTCCCTCTTCCATTCCATTCCATTCTACATTCCATTCCATTCCATTCCGCATTCCATACCATTCCGCTTTCCATTCCATTGAATTCCTCATTCTATTCCATTGCATTCCTCATTCTATTCTTCATTCCATTCCATTCCATTTCACATTCAATTCCACATTCCATTCCTTTCCATTCCATTGAACATTCCATTCATTTCCATTCCACATTCCATTCCACATTCCATTCCGCGTTCCATTCCATTCAATTAATCCTTCCATTCCACGTTCCATTCCACATTCCATTCCACATTCCATTCCTTTCTTTTCCAAATTCCTTTCCATTGCATTCCATTCCATTCCGCATTCCATTCCTTTCCATTCCACATTCTACTCCACATTCCACTCCACATTCTTCTCCACATTCCATTCCATTCCATTCCACATTCCATGCCAGATTCCATTCCATTCCATTCCACGTTTCATTTCATTCCTTTCCACATTCCATTCCATTCCACGTATGAGTCCATTCAATTCCACACTCCATTCCTTTCCATTACACATTCCATTCCACATTCGTTTTCACTTTCTATTTCACATTTCGTTCCACATTCCAAACCACGTTCTATTCCATTCCACATTACATTCCACTTTCGATTCCATTCCACAGTCCATTCCACTTCCAATTCCACGATCCATTCCACAATCCACTCCACGTTCAATTCCATTAAATTACACGTTCCATTCCATGTTCCATTCCATTCCTTTCCACGTTCCATTACACATTCCATTCCACATTCCATTCTACGTTCCATTCAACTTTTCATTCCACGTTCCATTCCACGTTTCATTACAAGTTCTATTCCACATCCCATTCCATTCCATTCCACGATCCATTCCACATTCCTTTCCATTCCATTACACTTTCCATTGCACATTCCAATCCACATTCCATTCCGCATTCCATTACGTTCCATTCAACTTTCCATTAAACATTCAATTCCACATTCCATGCAAACTTTAAATTCCACATTCCATTCCACAGTCCATTCCAAATTCCATTCAACATTCCATTCCACTTTCCATTCTCATTCCATTGCATTTCATTCCACATTCCATTCCACATTCCATTGCATTCCAAATCACATGCCATTCGACATAGTATTCCAAGTTCCATTCCATTATAATCCACATTCCATTAAACATTCCATTCCACATTCCATTCCGAAGTCCATTCCATTCCATTCCACATTCCATTCCATTCCAATCTACATTCGTTCCATATTTCCTTCCATTCCATTCCACTTCCCATTCCACATTCGATTCCCCATTCCATTCCATTCCATTCCATTCCACATTCCATTCCATTCCATTGCATTCCATTCCACGTTCCATTCCACTTTCCGTTAAATTCTATTGCTCATTCCTTTCCACATTCCATTCCATTCCATTCCACCTTCCATTTCTTTCCAATCCTCATTTCATTCCACATTTCATTCCATTCCATTCCACATTCCTTTCCACATTCCATTCCATGCCATTCCACATTCCATTCCAGATTCCATTCCATTCCATTCCACATTCCATTCCATTCAATTCCATTGCACTCCACGTTCCATTCCACATTTCACTCAATTCCATTCCACAATCCATTCCACACTCAATTTCACATTCCTTTCCACATTCCATTCCATTCCATTCCACATTCCATGCCACGTTCAATTCCACATTCCCTTCCACGTTCCATTCCAAGTTACATTCCATGTTCCATTCCATTCCATTTCACGTTCCATTCCACATTCCATTCAATTCCATTCCATATTCCATTCCAGTTTCCACTCCCTTCCATTCCACGTTCCATTCCACGTCCCATTCCACGCCATTCCACGTTGCATTCCACTTTCCACTGCATTCCATTCCAACTTCAATTCCACAATCACTCCCACATTCCATTCCACATTCCATTTCATAACATTCCACATTCCATTCAACTTTCCATTCCACATTCCATTAAAGTCCATTCCACATTCCATTCCACATTCCATTCCATTCCATTACAGTATCTATTCCACATTCCATTTCACATTACATTCCACATTACATTCCGTTCCATTCCATACACCATTCCACATTCTATTCAATTCCATTACATATTCCATTTCATTCCACTCCACATTCCATTCCACTTTCCCTTCCATTCCATTCCTCATTCTATTGAAAGTTCCTTTCCATTCAATTCCACGATCCATTCCACGTTTCATTCTCAATCCATTCCACAATCCATTCCACTTTCCATTCCACACTCCATTATTGTCCATTCCACATTCCATTCCACGTTCCATTACTTTCCATTCCACACTCCATTCCACATTCCGTTCCACATTCCACTCCTTTCCTTTCCACATTCCATTTCACTTTCCATTCCCCTTTGCATTCCACATTCCATTCCACATTCCATTCCATTCCATTCCATTCCATTCAAACTTCCATTCGACATTCCATTCCCTTCCACATTCCATTCCATTCCATTAAACATTCCACTAAATTCCATTCCACACTCAATTCCACATTCCATTCCACATTCCATTCCGTTCCAATCCACATTCCATTCCACATTCCATTCCATTCTTTTCCACAATCCATTCCACATTCCATTCCACATTCCTTTCCACATTACATTCCGTTCCGTTCCACATTGCATTGCACATTCTATTCCATTCTTTTCCATGTTCCATTCCACGATACTTTCCAAAAACCATTCCACATTTCATTCCCCAGTCCATTTCACGTTCCATTCCACATTCCATTTGATATTCCATTCTGTTCCATTCCACATTCCATTCCATATTTCATGCCACATTCCATTCCATTCCGTTCCACATTCCATTACACACTCCATTCCACGGTCCATTCCATTCCATCACGCATTCCATTCCACATTCCATTCCATCCAATACCGCATTGCATTCCACTTTCCATTCATCATTCCATTCCAAATACCATTCCTTTCCATTCAACATTACATTCCACATTACATTCCAAATTCCATTCCTTTCCATTCCACATTCCATTGCATCTCATTCCACATACCTGTCCACATTCCATTCAATTCCATTCCATATTTCATTCAATTCCACATTCCATTCAACCTTCTATTCCACATTCCATTCCACATTCCATTCCATTTTGTTCCACATTCCATTCCATTCCATTACACGTACCATTCCACGTTCCTTTCCATTATATTCCACGTTCCATTCGACAATCCATTCCGCATTCCATTACACTTTCCATTCCTTTCCATTCCATATTCCATTCCACATTAGATTTCACATTCCATTGCGTTCCATTCCACATTCCATTTAACATTCCATTCTACATTTCATTCCACATTCCATTCCACAATCCATTCCATTACAATCCACATTCTGTTCCACTTTCCATCCCATTCCATTCCACATTCCATTCCACATTGCTTTCCATTCCAGTCCACATCCCTTTCCACATTCCATTCCATTCAATTACACATTCCTTTCCACCTTTCATTCCACATCCCATTCCATTCCATTCCACATTCCATTCAATATTCCATTCCACATTTCATTACATTCCTTTCCACATTGCATTCCACATTCCATTCATCATTGCATTCTCATTTCATTGTATTTCATTAGACATTCCATTCCTCATTCCATTGCATTCCAATACACATTCCATTCCGCATTCCATTCCATTCCATTCCATTCCATTCCACATTCCTTTTCACATTCCAGTCCGCAGTCCATTCTGCAGTCCGTTCCACTTTCCATTCCACATTCCATTCCACATTACATTCGCATTCCATTGAATTTCATCCCACATTGCATTGCATTTCGTTCCAAATTGCATTCCACAATCCATTGCATTCCAATTCACATGCCATTCCACATTGCATTCCATTCCATTCCATTCCACATTCCACTACACATTCCATTCCTCATTCCATTCTGCAGTCCATTCCATTCCATTCCGCTTTCCTTTCGATTGCAATCCACGTTTCATTCCACATTTCATTCCATTCCATTCCACTTTCCATTCCACATTCCATTCCTTTCCATTCCAAATTCCATTCCTTTCCATTCCATTCAATTCCACGTTCCATTCCACATTCCGTTCCATTCCATTCCACTTTCCATTCCAAATTCCATTCCACATTCCTCTCCATATTCCATTCCATTCCATTCCATTCAATTGCATGTTCCATTCCAATTTCCATTAAATTCCATTCCACATTCCATTCTATTCCATGCCACATTCCATTCCATTCCAAACCACATTTCATTCCACATCTCCTTCCATTCCGTTTTACATTCCATTCCACATTCCATTCCACATTCCATTCCATTCCATTCCACATTCCAATCCATTCCATTCCATTCATTCCATGTTCCATTCCACATTCCATTCCATTCCATTCCACGTTCCATTCCACACTCAGCTCCACATTCCATTCCACATTCCATTCCTTTCCATTCCACATTTCATTCCACATTCTATCCCACGTTCAATTGCACGTTCCATTCCACCTTCCAATCGACGTTACATTCCACTTTCAATTGCTCTGCATTTCACGGTCCATTCCACATTCCATTCCATTCCACATTCCATTCCATTCCACATTCCATTCCATTCCATTCCATGTTCCCTTTCACGTTCCATTCCATTCCATTTCACGTTCCAATCAATTCCATTTCACGTTTCATTCCAAATTCCAATCCACTTTCCGTTCCACATTTCATTCCATTCCATACCACGTTCCTTTCCACATTCCATTCCACGTTCCATTCCATTCCATTCCACGTATCATTCCACATTCCATTGCATTCCATTCCAAGTTCGATTCCACACTCTATTCCACATTCCATTCCACCTTCCATTCCGTTCCATTCCACATTACATTCGATATTCCATTCCATTCCCTTCCACATTCCATTCCTTTCCATTCAACATTCCATTCTATTCCATTCCACGTTCCATTCCACATTCCATTCCACTTTCCTTTCCATGTTCCATTCCATTCCATTCCACGTTTCATTTCACATTCCATTCCATTCCATTCCACATTACATACCATTCCTTTCTATTGCATTCCAATTTCCATTCCATTCCATATGACATTCTATTCCACATTCCAATCCATTCCATTCTCATTATTTTCCATTCCATTCCACATTCCATTCCATGTTCTATTCCATGTTGCATTCCACGTTCCATTCCACGTTCCATTTCTCATTGCATTCCTTAACGTTCCATTACATTTTGGATTCCATTCCATTAAATTACACATTCTATTCCACATTCCATTTCATTTCATTCCACATTCCATTCCACATTACATTCATTTCCATTCCACATTGCACTCCATTCCATTACAGATTCCATTCCTTTCTATTCCAATCCATTCCACATTCCATTCCTATCCATTCCATTGCATTCCACATTCCATTCCACACTCCATTCCACATTCCATTCCATTCCATTACACATTCCATTGCATTCCATTCCACTTTCCGCAGCACGTTCCATTCCACATTCCATTAAACATTCCGTTCCATTCCATTGCATTACATTCGACGATCCATTCTACTTTCCATTCCGCATTTCATTCCGTTCCATTCGACAATCCATTAAAAATTCCATTACACTTTCCATTCCTTTCCATTCCATATTCCATTCCACATTCCATTGCGTTCCATTCCACAATCTGTATAACATTCCATTGTACATTCCATTGCATGTCATTTAACATTCCATTCCACTGTCCATTCCATTCCAATCCACATTCCATTCCACTATCCAACCCATTCCATTCCACATTCCATTCCACATTGCATTCCATTCCAGTCCACGTCCTATTCCACATTCCATTCCATTCCTTTCCACATTCCATTCCATTCCATTACACATTCGATTCCACCTTTCATTCCACATCCAATTCCATTCCATTACACATTCCATTCGACATTCCATTCCACATGCCATTCCATTCCATTACACATTGCATTCCACATCCAATTCAACATTGCATTCTCATTCCATTGCATTTCATTCCACATTACATTCCACATTCCATTGCATTCCAATACATATTCCTTTCTGCATTCCTTTCCATTCCATTCTACATTCCGTTCCACATTCCACTCCGCGGCCCATTCCACTGTCCATTCCACTTTCCATTGCACATTCCATTCCACATTCCATTTGCACTCCATTGAATTTCATCCCACATTGCATTGCATTTCTTTCTAGATTGCATTCCAAAATCCATTGCTTTCCAATTCACATGCCATTCAACATTCCATTCCATTCCATTCCACATTCCAATACACATTCCATTCCTCATTCCATTCCGCAGCCCACTCAATTCCATTCCACTTGCCATTCCACATTCCTTTCCACATTCCATTCCACATTTCATTCCATTCCATTCCATTGCATTACACATTCCATTGCACGTTCCATTCCACATTCCATTCCACATTCCATTCCATTCCATTCCACTTTCCATTCTACATTCCATTCCACATTCCATTCCACGTTCCATTAAACATTCCATTCCACGTTCCATTCCACATTCCATTCCACGTTCCATTCCATTCCATTCCACGGTCCTTTCCACATTTCACCCCATTCCATTCTGCTTTCCATTCCACATTCCATTCCACATTCCATTACGCGTTCCATTCCATTGCATTCCACTTTCAATTCCACATTGCATTTTATTCCACGTTCCATTTCACATTCCATTCCACGTTCCATTCCACATTGCACTCCGTTCCATACTACGTGTCACTCCACATTCCATTCCACATTCCACTACACAGTACATTCCAGTCCATTCCACATTCAAGCGCATTCTATTCCTCATTCCATTTCTCATTCCTTTCCATTCTGATACACATTCCATTACAGAATGCATTCCATTCCATTCCACATTCCATTCCACATTCCATTTCATTCAATTCCATTCCATTCCAAATTCCATTCCACGTTCCATTCCACATTCCATTCCACATTCTATTCCACGATCCTTTCCATTCCATTCCACTTTCAATTCCACTTTCCATTCCATTCCATTCCACGTTCCATTCCACATTCCATTGCACATACCATTCCACATTCCATTCCACATTCCATTCCATTCCATTCCACATTCCATTTCATTCCGTTCCACATTCCATTTCACATTCCATTCCATTCCTTTCCACATTCCATTCCACATTCCATTCAATTCCATTCCACATTCCATTCCACGTTCCATTCCGTTACATTCCACGCTCCATTCCACCTCCCATTCCACGTTTCATTCCACGTTCCATTCCACGATCCATTCAACGTTCCGGTCCACATTTCTTTCCACATTCCATTAAACAATCCATTCCACATTCCATTACATTCCATTCCACATTCCATTACATTCCATTCCACATTGAATTCAATTGCAGCCCAAATTACATTCCACATTCCATTTTAATCCATTTAAACATTCCTTTCCTTTCCATTCCACATTCCATTTCACCTTCCATTCCATTCAACATTCCATTCAATATTCCATTTCACATTCCATTCCATACTCCATTCCATACTCCATTCCTTGCATTCCACATTCCATTCCACACTCTTTTCCATATCATTCCACATTCAATTCCACATTCCATTCCACCTTCCATTCCATTCCATTCCATTACATTCCACAATCCATTGCAGATTGCATTCCATTGCATTCCACATTCCATTCCACATTCCATTCCACATTCCATTCCATTCCATTCCACGTTGCATTCCACATTCCATTCCACATTCTTTCCACGTTCCATTCCACGTTGCATTCCAATGCATTCTACGTTCCATTCCACTTTCCATTCCATTCCATTCCATGTTCCATTCCACATTCCATTGTACATTCCATTCCAAGTTCCCCTCCACGTTTCATTCCACGTTCCATTCCACATTCAATTCCACGTTCCATTCCACGTTCCATTCCATTCAAGTTCCATTCCACGTTCTATTCCATTCCATTCCACGTTCCATTCAACTTTTCATCCCACATTCATTTCCGCGATCCATTCTACATTCCATTGCACATTGCATTCCACGTAACATTCCAAATTCCATTCCGTGTTCCATTCCTTTAAATTCCACGTGGCATTCCACATTCCATTCCACTCCATTGCGCGTTCCATTCCACATCCCATTCCACATTCCATTCCACATTACATTCCATTACTTCCCGTTCCACATTCCGTTCCAGATTCCATTCCATTCCATTCCAAATTCCATTCCATTTCATTCCACATAGCATTCCACATTCCATTCCATTCCATTCCAGATATCGTTCCATATTTCGTTTCATTCCATTCCACATTGCATTCCACATTCCTTTCCAATCTATTCCAGATTCCATTCCATTTCATTCCACATTCCAATCCACATTCCATTCCTTATTGCATTCCACATTCCCTTTCACATTCCATTCGACATCCCATACCACATTTCATTCCACATTCCATTCCATTCTATTCAAAATTCCATAACGCATTCCTTTCCATTCTATTCCACGCTACATTCCATTCCATTCCACATTGCATTTCACATTCCATTCCATTCCATTCCACTTTCCATTCTACTTTTCGTTAGATGTTCCATTACATTCCATTTCACGTTCCATTCTGCATTCCATTAGAGGTTCCATTCCTCCTTCCATTCCACGTTCCACTCCTTTCCATTGCACGTTACATTCCATATTCCATTTCATTCCATTCCACATTCCATTTCATTCCATTCAACATTCCATTCTATTCCATTCCACGTTCTATTCTAGATTCAATTTCACATTCCATTCCACCTTCCACTCCATTCCATTCCATTGCACATTCCATTTCGATCCATTCCGCTTTCCTTTCCATTCAATTCCGCATTGCATTCCATTCCATTCCATTCCATTCCACATTCCATTGCATACCATTCTTCATTCCATTGCATTCCAATCCATTCCACATTTGGTTCCTTTCCATTCCAGATTCCATTCCATTCCATTCCACATTCTATTCTGCATTCCATTCCACATTCCATTCCATTTCCTTCCACATTCCATAGCCTTTCATTCCTCATTCCATTCCATTCCTTTCCACATTCTATTCCATGTTCCATTCAATGTTCCGTTCCAAGTTCCATTCCATTCCATTCCATTGAATTCCATTCTGGATTCCTTTCCATTCCATTCCACATTATATTCGCATTCCATTCCTTTCCATTCCACATTCCATTCCATTCCATTCCACATTCCATTCCTTTCTATTCCACATAGCATTCCACTTTCCATTGCACATTCCATACTACATTACAATCTACGTTCCACACTACGATCCACTCCATTCCATTCGACGTTCCATTCCGTGTTCCATTCCGCGTTCCATTCCACCTTCCATTCCTTTCCATTCCATTCCATTCAACGTTGCATTCCACGTTCCTTTCCATAAACTTCCACATTCCATTCCATTCAATTCGGTTTCATTCCATTCCGCATTCCATTCCACATTCCATTACATTCCATTCCACATTCTTTTCCATTCCATTGCACATTCCATTCCACATTGCAATCCACGTTCCATTTCTTGTTCCATTCCATACCAATCCATTCCATTCCGGATTTCATTCCATTCCATTCCAAATTCACTTCCACATTCCATTCCTTTCCATTCCAAATTCTCTTCCACATTTCATTCCTTTCGAGTCCACATTCCATTCCACCTTCCATTCCATTAAATTCCACATTCCACTCAATTCCATTACACATTCCATTACTTTCCATTTTACATTGCATTCCAAATCCCATTCCACTTTCCATTCCAGATTCTATTCCATTCCATTCCACGTTCCATTAAACGTTCCATTCCACATTCCATTCCACATTCCATTCCACTCCATTTCACATTCCGTTCCAAACTCCATTCCACATTCCATTCCTTTCCACATTTCATTCCATTCCACTCCAAATTCCATTCCACATTGCATTCCATTCCACATTTCATTCCACTCCATTCCACATTCCATTCCACATTGCATTCCACATTCCATTCCATTCCATTCCACATTCCATACCACTAAATTCCATTTCATTCCATATTCCATTCCATTCCATTAAACTTTCCATTCCTTATTCAGTTGCATTCCATTTCACATACCATTGCGCATTCCATTACATTCCATTTCACATACCATTTCGCATTCCATTACATTCCATTCCACATCCCATAACTTTCCATTCAAAATTCCACTCCACTTTCCATTCCACGTTCCCTTCCATTCTATTCCACAATCCTTTCCATTCCATTCCACATTCCATTCCATTCCATTGAATTTCATTCCTCATTCCATAGCATTCTATTCCCCATTCCATTCCATTCCATTCCACATTCCGTTCCACATCCCATTGAATTCCAGTCTACATTCCATTCAACATTCAATTCCATTCCATTCCACATTCCATTACATTCCAGTCCACATTCCATTCCACTTTCCATTCCATTCTATTGCCCATTCTATTACATTTTCCATTCTACATTCCAATCCAATACATTGCACATTCCATTCCACATTCCATTCCATTCCAGTACACGTTTCATTACATGTTCCATTCTACATTCCGGTCCAGGTTCCATTCCACGTTAAATTCCACGTTTCATTTCACATTCCATTCCACGTTCCTTTCTGCAATCCAATCCATCCCATTGCACATTTCATTCCATTCCATTCCACATTCCATTCCACATTCTATTCCACAATCAATTCCACATTCCATTCCATTCCACATTAACTTCCACATTCCATTCCATTCCATTCCACATTCCATTCCACTTTCTATTCCCCATTCCATACCAACTTCCGTTTCACTCCATTCCATGTTCCCTTTCACATTCCATTCCACATTCCTTTCCAGTCCATTCAACTTTCCATTCCACATTCCATTTCACATTGCATTCCAAATTCCCATACATTCCTTTCGTCTTTTCATTTCATTCCACGTTCCCTTCCACGTTCCATTCCATGATCCACTCCACGTTCCATTCCATTCCATTCCACGTTCCATTCCACATTCCATTCCATTCCATTACACTTTCTATTCCACATTACATTCCACATTACATTCCTTTCCATTCCACTTTCCATTCCATTCCATTCCACATTCCAATGCATTCCAATCCACATTCCATACCATTCCACTCCACATTCCATTCCGCATTCCATTCCGCTTCTATCCACATTCCATTCCACATTCCACTCAACATTCCATTCCACATTCCATTCCGTTCCATTCCACTTTCCATTCCAAATTTCAGTGCATGCCATTCCACATTCCACTCCATTCCACTCGACATTACATTCTACCTTCCGTTCCGTTCCTTTCCACATTCCATTCAACATTCCGCTCAACATTCCATTCCACATTCCATTCCATTCCTCATTCCATTCCACATTCCATTGCATTCCATTCCATATTCATTCAATTCCACTCCACATTCCATTCCACTTTCCATTCCATTCCACTCCACATTCCATTGCACATTCCATTCCACATTCCATTCCATTCCATTTCCCATTCCATTGCACGTTCCATTCCATTCCACATTCCGTTAGATGTTCCGTTCCATTCCATTCCACTTTCCATTCCACTTTCCATTCCACATTCCAATCCACATTACATTCCACATTCCAATATTTTCCATTTCACATTTCAGTCCTCATTTCATTCCACTATCCATTCCACATTCCGTTCCACATTCCAACCATAGTCCATTCCATTCCATTCCTCATTCAATTCTACATTCCATTCCATTCCATTCGACGTTCTATTTCATTCCATTCCAGTTTTAATTTCACATTCCATTCCACGTTCCATTTCACATTACATTCCACATTAAGTTTCACTTTCCATTCCCTTCCATTCCATTCCATTACACATTCCATTCCATTGCAATCAACATTCCATTCCATTTCACGTTCCACTCCGTTTCACATTCCATTCCTTTCCATTCCATTCCACATTCCATTCCTTTCCTTTCCTCATTCCATTCCATTCCATTCCACATTACATTCCATTCAATTTCACATTCCATTACATTACATTGAATTAAACATTCCATTCCATTAGATTACACATTCCATTCAATTCCATTCCATTCTATTCCACATTCCATTCCATTTCATTTTATTGCGCATACCATTCCATTCCATTCCACATTCCATTCAATTACTTTCCACATTCCATTTCACGTTCTCTTCCACATTCGATTCCATTCCATTCCATATTCTATTCAATTACATACCGCACTATATTCCATTCCATTCCACATTTTTTCCCACATTCCATACGACATTCCCTTCCATTCCATTTCACATACCATTCCTTTCCATTCCACGTTCCTTTCACATTCCATTCCACATTCCATACCACATTCTTTTCCACATTCGATTCCACACTCCTTTCAAAATTCCATTGCACATTCCATTCCATTCAATTCCACTTTCCTTTCTGCATTCAAATCCACATTCCATTCCATTCCATTCCACATATCATTCAACAATGCATTCCAGTCCATTTCACATTCCATTCCGTTCCATCCCACATTCTTTCCGCCTTCCATTCCACATTCCCTTCCACATTACATTCCACAATCCATTGCTATCCATTTCACATTCCATTCCTTTCCATTCCACATTCCTTTCCACATTCCGTTCCACATTCCTTTCCACATTCCATTCCACATTCTTTCCACATTCCAATACACATTCCATTCCACCTTCCATTCCATTCCGTTCCACTTTCCATTCCCGATTTCATTACATTCCATTCCACATTCCATTCCTTTCCATTCCACTTTCCATTCCGTTCCACATTCCATTCCATTACTTTCCGCATTCAACGTTCCTGTCCACGTTCCATTCCACGTTCCATTCCACGTTCCATTACATTCCATTCCACGATCCCTTCCTTTCCTTATCGCATTTCATTCTACATTCCTTTCCATATTCCATTCCACATTCCAGTCCACATTCCATTCCATTCCATTCCACATTCCATTCCACATTTCATTCCATTCAATTGTATTCTACATTGAATACCATTGCATTCCACATTCCATTCCATCCCATTGCACATTCCATTCCACAATCCATTCCACGTTCCATTCCACTTTCCTTTCCATTCCATTACACATACCATTCCATTCAATTCCACATTCCTTTACAGTGCATTCCACATTCCATTCCAGTCAATTTCACATTCCATTACACTACATTGCATGCCACATGCGATTACATTCCATTCCGCATTCCATTCAATTCCATCCCATTTAATTCCACATTCCATTCCATTCCATTATATTCCACATTCCATTCCACTTTCCATTCCACATTCCATTCCGTTCCATTGAACATTCCATTCCACATTCCATTCCACTTTAAATTCCCTTCCAATACAATATATTCCACATTCTATTCCATTCCAAATTGCATTCCATTCCATTTAACGTTCCATTTCACATTCCATTCCACAATACATTCAAAATTGCATTTCGCATTCCATTCCGCATTGCATCCCATTCCCTTCCACATTCCATTCCACATTCCATTCCATTCCACTTTCTATTCCATTACTTTACACATACCAATCCTTTCCGCATTCCATTCCATTCCATTTTACGTTCCATTTGACATTCCATTCCACATTCCATTCCACTTTCCGTTCCTTTCCATCCCACATTACTTTCCACCCTCCACTCCTCATTTCATTCCACTTTCCATACGTTTCCACTCCACATTCCATTCCGCATTCCATTGCATATTCAATGCCATTCCATTCCTCTTTCAATTCCATTCCTTTCCACATTCCATACCATTCCATTACACATTCCATTCCACGTTCCATTCTACATTCTATTCCAAGTTCCTTTCAATACCATTCCAGGTTTCATTCCATATACCATTGTATTCCATTCTACATTCCATTCCGCTTTCCATTCCATTCCATTCAATATTCCATTCCTTTCCATTCCGCTTTCCATTCCATTCCATTCCACATTCAATTCCATTACTTTCCACATTCCATTCCATTCCATTCCACATTCCATTGCACATTCCATTCCATTCCATTCCACATTCCATTTCATTACACATTCCATTCCATTCCATTCCACATTTCATTCCATTCTGACCCACTTTCAATTCCATTCCATTCCACTCCATTCCACATTCGATTCCATTGCGCTCCAGTCCATTACATTCCACTTCAAATTCCATTCCACATTCCATTCCAATCTATTCCACAATCCATTCCACATTCCATTCCATTCCATTCCAATCCATTCCAAAATCCATTCCACATTCCATTTCATTTCATTACACATTCCATTCCATTCCATTCCATTCCGTTTCACATTCCATTACACATTTCATTTCAATCCGTTCCGCATGAAGTTCCACGTTCCAATCCATTCCATCCCACATTGCATTCTATTCCACATTCCATTCCATTCCATTCCACATAGCATTCCATTCCATTCCACATTCCATTCCATTCCATTCCACATTCCATTCCACTCCATTCCACATTGCATTCCAACCCATTCTACATTCCATTGCATTGCATTCCACATTCCTTTCCACATTCCACTCCTTTCAATTCCACATTCCATTCAACTCCATTCCACATTCAATTCCATTCCACTGCATATTCCATTCCATTCCATTCCATTACATATTCCATTCCTTTCCATTCCCGTCCATATTCCGTTATACATTCCATTCCATTGCATTCCATTCCACATTGTATTCCATTCCGTTCCATTTCACATTCCATTGCATTCAATTCCACATTGCATTGCATTCCATTCCACATTGCATTCAATTCCTTTCCATTCCACATTTCATTCCAATCCATTCCATTCCACATTCCATTCCATTCCATTCCACATTAAATTCCACTCCATTCCACATTCCATTCCATTCCATTCCACATTCCATTAAATTCAATTCCGTTCCATTGAACATTCCATTTCACTTTCCACTCAATTTCATTCCGTATTTTATTCCACTTTCCGTTTCAGTCCATTTCACATTGCATTCCATTCCATTCCATTCCATTGAACGTCCCATTCCATTCCATTCCACATTGCATTCCATTTCAATCCGCATTCGATTACATTCCATTCCGCATTCCATTCCATTCCATTCCGTTCCAATCCATTCCACGTTGCATTGCATTGCATTCTATTCCATTTCACATTCCATTCCATTCCATTTAACATTCCATTCTATTCCATTCCACATTCCATTTCAAACTCCATTCCACATTCCATTGAAATCCATTCCACAGTCCATTCCACATTCCATTCCATCCCATTGCACATTACTTTCCATTCCATTCAATTCAATTCCACATTCCATTCCAAATTCCCTTCCAATCCATTCCACATTAAATTCCACGTTCCATTCGATTCCGTTCCACATTCCATTGCATTCCATTCCACATAGCATTCCATTCCATTACACATTCCATTCCATCCCATTCCATTCCAATCCATTCCACATTGCGTTTCAATCCATTCCACATTCCATTGCATTCCATTCCACACTCCATTCCACATTCCATTCCATTCCATTCCACATTCCATTCCATTCCATTCCATTCCACATTCCATTCCACTCCATTCCATTCCATATTCCATTCCATTCTATTCCACTTTGCATTCCATTCCATTCCATTCCATATTCCATTCCACATTCCATTTCATTGCATTCCATTCCACATTGCATTCTATTAAGTTCCATTTCACATTTCATTGCATCCCTTTCCACATTCCGTTCCATTCCATTCCACATTCCATTCCATTGCAAACCGCATTCCATTACATTCCATTCCACATTCCATTCCATTCCATTCCGTTCCAGTCCATTCCACGTTGCATTGCATTCTATTCCATTCCACATTCCATTCCATTCCACATTCCATTCCATTCCTTTCCATTCCATTTCAAACTCCATTCCACATTCCATTCAAATCTATTCCACAACCCATTCCACATTACATTCCATTCCATTCGAATCCATTCCACAATCCATTCCACATTCCTTTTCATTCCATTACACTTTCAATTCCTTTCCATTCCATTCCGTTTCACATTTCATTCCACATTCCATTTCAATGCGTTCCACATGAAGTTCCACGTTCCATTCCATTCCATCCCACATTGCATTCTATTCCATATTCCATTCCATTCCATTCCACATAGCATTCCATTCCATTCCACATTCCATTCCACTCCATTCCACTTTGCATTCCAATCCATTCCACATTCCATTGCATTGCATTCCACATTCCATTCCACATTCCACTCCATTCAATTCCACATTCCATTCAACTCCATTCCACATTCAATTCCATTCCATTGCATATTCCATTCCATTCCTTTCCATTCCACATTCCATTCCATTCCATTCCCATCCATATTCCGTTCCACTGTCCATTCCATTGCATTCCATTCCACATTGTATTCCATTCCGTTCCGTTTCACATTCCATTGCATTCCTTTCCACATTCCATTGCATTCCATTCCACATTGCATTCAATTCCATTCCATTCCACATTTCATTCCAATCCATTCCGTTCCACATTCCATTCCAGTCCATTCCACATTAAATTCTACTCCATTCCACATTCCATTCCATTCCATTCCACATTCCATTAAATGCCATTCCGTTCCATTGAACATTCCATTCCACTTTCCATTCAATTTCATTCCACATTTTATTCCACTTTCCGTTTCATTCCATTTCACATTCCATTCCATTCCATTCCATTCCATTGAACGTCCCATTCCATTCCATTGCACATTGCATTCCATTTCAATCCGCATTTGATTACATTCCATTCTGCATTCCATTCCATTCCATTCCATTCCGTTCCAATCCATTCCACGTTGCATTGCATTCTATTCCATTTCACATTCCATTCCATTCCATTCCACATTCCATTCCATTCCATTTCAAACTCCATTCAAAATTCGATTCAAATCTCTTCTACAATCCCTTCCACATTCCATTCCATTCCATTGCACATTACTTTCCATTCCATTCAATTCCATTCCACATTCCTTTCCAAATTCCATTCCAATCCATTCTACATTAAATTCCACGTTCTATTCGATTCCATTCCACTTTCCATTCCATTCCATTCCACATAGCATTGCTTTCCATTACATATTCCATTCCATTCCATTCCATATTCCATTCCATTCCATTCCACATTGCTTTTCAATCCATTCCACATTCCATTGTATTCCATTCCACACTCCATTCCACATTCCATTCCATTCCTTTCCCCATTCCATTCCATTCCATTCCACATTCCATTACATTCCACATTCCATTCCATTCCATTCCATTCCATTCCATTAAATTCCACATTCCATTCCACTCCATTCCATTCCATATTCCATTCCATTCTATTCCACATTGCATTCCATTCCATTTCATTCCATATTCCATTCCACATTCCATTTCATTGCATTCCATTCCACATTGCATTCTATTAAGTTCCATGTCACATTCCAGTGCATTTCTTCCCACATTCCATTCCTTTCCATTCCACATTCCATTCCATTCCATTCCACATTCCATTCCATTTCAATCCGCATTCCATTACATTCTGTTCCGCATTCAATTCCATTCCATTCTATTCCGCATTCCATTCCATTCCATTCTGTTCCACTCCGTTCCACGTTGCATTGCATTCTATTCCATTCCACATTCCATTCCATTCCACATTCCATTCCATTCCATTCAATTTCAGACTCCATTCCACATTCCGTTCCAATCTATTCCACAATCCATTCCACATTACATTCCTTTCCATTCGAATCCTTTCCACAATCCATTCCACATTCCATTCCATTCCATTGCACATTCCTTTCCTTCCATTCAATTCCATTCCACATTCCATTCCAAACTCCATTCAAATCCATTCCACTTTAAATTCCACGTTCCATTTGATTCCATTCCACATTCCATTCCATTCCATTCCACATAGCATTCCATTCCATTCCACATTCCATTCCATTCCACATTCAATTCCATTGCATTCCACATTGCATTTCAATCCATACCACATTCCATTCCATTCCATTCCACATTCCATTCCATTCCTATCCACATTCCATTCCTTTCTATTCCATTCCACATTCCATTCCATTCTATTCCATTCCATATTCCATTCCATTCTATTCCATATTGCATTCCATTCCATTCCATTCAATATTCCTTTCCACATTCCATTCCATTGCATTCCATTCCACATTGCATTCTATTAAGTTCCATGTCTCATTCCATTGCATTCCTTTCCACATTCCATTCCATTCCATTCCACATTCCATTCCATTCCATTCCATTACACATTTCATTCCATTCCATTCCAATCCATTCCACATTAAATTGCACGTTCCATTCCCTTCCATTCCACATTCCATTCCATTCCAATCCACATTGCATTTCATTCCATTCCAATCCACATTACATTCCTATCCAACTTCCTTTCCATTCCATTCAATTTTCCATTCCGTTCTATTCCACATTCCATTCCATTCCATTCCACATTGCATTCCATTCCATTCCACATTCTATACCATTCCACATTACATTCCATTCCTTTCCATTGCATTCCAAATTCGATTCCACATTCCATTCCATTCCACTCCACTTCCCATTCCATTCCATTCCACATCCCATTCCATTCCATTCCACATTCCTTTCCATTCCATTCCATTCCATTATACGTTCCATTCCAAGTTCAATTCCACGTTCCCTTTCATTGCATTCTGCATTGCATTCCATTCCATTCCAATCCACGTTCAATTCCATTCCATTCAGCATTTCATTCCATTCCGATCCGCATTCCATTACATTCCATTCCGTTCCAATCCAATTCACATTGCATTGCATTCCACTCCTTTCCACATTCCATTCCATTCCATTCCACATTCCATTCCATTTCATTCCAATACATTTCAAATTCAATTCCACAATTCATTCCAATCTATTGCACAATGAATTCCACATTTCATTCCAGTCCATTACAATCTCTTCCACAATCCATTCCACATTCCATTCCATTCCATTACGCATTCTATTCCACTCCATTCCATTCCACATTCCACTCAACAGACCATTCCAATACATTCCACATGAAGTTCGACGTTCCATTCTATTCCATTCCACATTCCATTCCATTCCACATTGCTTTCCATTCAATTCCATATTGCATTCCATTCCATTCCACATTCCCTTCCATTCCATTCCACATTCCATTCCATTCCATTCCACATTGCATTCCAATCCATTCCACATTCCATTGCATTCCATTCCACATTCCATTCCACATTCCACTGCATTCCATTCCAAATTCCATTCAACTGCGTTAAACATTGCATTCAATTTCATTCCATATTCCACTCCATTCCATTCCATTTCATATTCCATTCCATTCCATTCCACATTCCATTCCATTCCATTCCACATTCCATTCCATTTCATTCCTTTCCATTCCATATTCCATTCCACATTCCATTCCATTCCATTCCATTCCACATTGTTTTACATTCCGTTCCATTTCACATTCCATTGCATTCCATTCCACATTCATTTCCATTCCATTCCACATTCCATTCCATTCCATTCCAGTCCACATTTCATTCCATTCCATTCCATTCCATTCCATTCCACATTCCTTTCAATTCCATTCCACATTGCTTTCCATTCCATTCCACATTTCATTCCATTCCATTCCGTTCCATTTCACATTCCATTCCACTTTCGATTCCATTCCATTCCACATTTTATTCCACATTCCGTTTCATTCCATTCCACATTGCATTCCATTCCATTTCACGTTCCATTCCATTCCATTACACATTCCATTCCATTTCAATCCGCATTCCATTAAATTCCATTCCATTCCAATCCGCATTCGATTACATTGCATTCCGCTTTCCCTTCCATTCCATTCCGTTCCAATCCATTCCACATTGCACTGCATTCCATTCCTTCCCACATTTCATTCAATTCCTTTCCACATTCTATTCGATTCCATTCCATTCCATTTCAAATTCCATTCCACATTCCGTTCCAATCTATTCCACAATCCACTCCACATTCCATTCCATTCCATTCGAATCCATTCCACAATCCATTCCTTGTTCTATTGCGTTCCATTACACATTCCATAACATTCCGTTGCATTCCATCACATTCCATTCCACTTTCCATTCCAAATTCCATTCCAATCCATTCCACTTTAAATTCCACGTTCAATTCCTTTGAATTCCATATTCGATTCCAATCCATTACACATAGCATTCCATTCCATTACACATTCCATTCCATTCCATTCGGCATTGCAGTCCAATCCATTCCACATTCCAGTGCATTCCATTCCACATTCCATTCCACATTCCAGTCCATTCCTTTCCACATTCAATTCAACTCCATTCCACATTCCATTCTATTCCATGCCATATTCCATTCCATTTCACTCCATTCCATATTCCATTCTACTCCATTCCAAATTCCATTCAATTCCATTCCATTCCAAATTCCATTCCGCATTTCATTCCATTCCATTCCTTTCCACATACCATTCCCTTCCATTCCATTCCATCCTATCCATTCCACATTCCATAACATTCCATTACACATTCCATTCCACTTTCCATTCCGCGTTCCATTCCACGTCCCATTCCACGTCCAATTCCAATCCATTCCATATTGCATTCCACTGAATTCCACATTCCTTTCCATTCCATTCCATTCCACTTCACCTTGTATTGCATTCCATTCCATTCCACATTCGATTCAATTCCATTCCACATTCCATTCCATTCCATGAAACATGCCATTCCTTTGCATTCCACCTTCCATTCCATATCACATTCCCTTCTATTCCGCATTCCATTCCCCTTCCATTCGACATCCCATTCCACATTCCATTCCATTCCTTTCCACATTCCCTTCCATTCCATTACACATTCCATTCCACAATTCATTCCACACACCATTCCATTCCATTCCACATTCCATTCCACATTCCATTCCATTCCATTCCACATTCCATTCCACATTCTATTCCACTTTCCATTCCATTGCATTCCAGATTCCATTCCACAATCCATTCCATTCCATTCCACATTGTATTTCAAATTCCATTCAACATTTCATTCTCATTTCATTAAATTTAA
The DNA here is from genome assembly GCF_028885655.2 of Pongo abelii. NCBI lineage: Eukaryota > Metazoa > Chordata > Mammalia > Primates > Hominidae > Pongo > Pongo abelii. The sequence goes on along the minus strand of NC_071997.2, from coordinate 14,252,509 downwards.
TTCCACATTCCATTCCACATTCCATTGCATTCGAATTCACATTCCATTCCACATTCCATTCCATTCCGTTTCACATTCCATTCCACATTACAATCCTTTCCACTCCATTCCACATTCCATTCGACTTTCCATTCCTCAGTCCATTCCAGATTCCATTCCACTTTCCATTCCAATTTCCATTCTCATTCCATTGAATTTCTTTCCACATTCCGTTGCATTTCGTTCCACATTGCATTCCACAATCCATTGCATTCCAATTCACATGCCATTCCACATTCCATTCCATTCCATTCCATTCCATTCCATTCCATTCCACATAGCATTACCCATTCCATTCCTCATTCCATTCCATTCCATTCCATTCCACATAGCATTACCCATTCCATTCCTCATTCCATTCCGCCTTCCATTCCTCTGTCCATTCAATTCCTTTCCATTCCACTTTCCATTCCGTTTCAATCCACGTTTCTTACCACAATTCATTCCATTCCATTCCACATTCCATTCCACATTCTATTCCACATTCCATTCCACATTCCATTCCATTCCATTCCATATTCCATTCCACATTCCATTCCACTCCTTTCAAATGCACGTTCTCTTCCAATTTCTAATAAATTACATTCCACATTCAATTCTATTCCATTCCACTTTCCATTCCATTGCAATCCACGTTTCATTCCACATTTCATTCCATTCCATTCCACATTGCATTCCATATTCCATTCCACTTTTCTTTTGACGTTCCATTCCACGTTGAATTCCACATTCCATTCCACATTCCATTCCAATCCACCTTCCATTCCACATTCCATTCCATTCCATTCCATTCTATTTCAGATTCCATTCCACATTGCTTTCCATTCCATTCCATTTCACAGTCCATTCCATTCGATTCCACATAGCATTTCATTCCATTCCATTACACTTTCCATTCCCGTCCATTCCTTTCCGTATTCCATTGCATTCCATTCCCCATTGAATTCAGTTCTATTCCTTTCCACGTTACGTTCCATTCCATTCCATTCCATTGAACATTTAATTCCACATTACATTACATTCAAATCGACATTCCATTCCATTCCTTTCCAAATTCCATTCCCTTCCGTTATACTTTAAATCCATTCCACATTCCATTTCATTCCTTTCCATTCAAATCCAAATTCCATTACACATTGCATTCAATTGCATTCAAGTTTCCATTGAATTCCATTCTACATTTCTTTCCATTCCTGTCCATTCTATTCTAAATTCCATTACACATTCATTTTCATTCCATTCCACATTCCATTCCATTCCATTAAACATTCAATTGCATTCCAGTTCACATTCCATTCCATTAAATATTCCATTCAATTCCATTCCACATTCCATTCCATTCCATCCCATTCCATTTCACATTCCACTCGATTCCTTTGCACATTCCATTGCTCTCAGTTCCACATTCAATTCCACTCCATTCGACATTACATTCTATTTCATTCCGTTCCACACTTCATTCCATTCCATTCAATTCCACACTTCATTCCATTCCATTCCTTTCCACATTCCATTCCATTCAATTTCACACTGCATTCCATTCCATTCCACATTGCATTCCATTCCATTCCATTCCATTCCATATTCCATTCCATTCCATTCCATTTTAAATTCCATTCCATTCCACATTCCTTTCCATTCCATTCCATTCCTTATTCCATTCCATTGCATTCCATATTCCGTTCCATTCCATTCCACTCCTTTCCACATTCCATTCCACATTGCATTCCATTCCATTCCATATTCCATTCAACTTTCAATTCCATTCAATTCCACATTGCATTCCATTCCATTCCTTTAAACATTCCATTCCATTCCATTCCAAATTACATTCCTTTCCATTCCACATACCATTCCACATTCCATTCCACTCCATTTTACATTCCATTCAAGGATCCATTCCATTTCACATTCCATTCAACATTCCATTCCATTGCATTCCACATTCCATTGCACATTCCATTGCATTCCATTCCAAATTCCTTTCCATTCCTTTCCATTCCACATTCCATTCCACTTTACATTCCATTCCATTCCACATTCCTTTCCTTTACATTACACATTCCATTCAATTCCATTGCACATTAAATTCCATTCCGCATTCAATTCCATTCCTTTCCATACAAATCCCACTTCCATTCCACATTCCATTCCATTCCATTGCACATTCCATTACATTCCATTCCACATTTCATTCAACTTCATTCCATTCCAAATTCCAATCTATTTATTCCACATTGCATTCCTTTACATTCCACATTGCATTCCATTCCATTCTCTTCCACATTCATTTCCATTCCATTAAATATTCAATTCCATTACATTCCACCTTCCATTACATTCCATTCGATTTCACTCCATATTTCATTCCACTGCATTCCACATTACGTTCCATTTCATTCCATTCCATTCCACATTCCATTCCATTCCATTCCACAATGCATTGCATTCCATTCCATATTGCATTCCATTCCATTCCACTTTGCATGCCCTTCCATTCCATTCCACATTGCATTTCATTCCAGTTTATTCCTCACTCTATTCCATACGATTCCACGTCCCATTCCATTCCATTCCACATTGCTTTTCATTCCATTCCATTCCACATTCCATTCCACATTCCATTCCACATTGCTTTTCATTCCATTCCATTCCACATTCCATTCCACATTCCATTCCATTCCATTCCACATTGTATTCCACATTCCAATTCATTCATTGCCACATTCCTTTCCAAATTCCATCCCATTCCATACCACATTCCATTCCGTGATCCATTCCATTCTACATTCCATTCCATATACCATTCAATACCATTACACAATCCATTCCACATTCCATTCCATTACATTCCACTTTTCATTCCATTCCATTCCATTCCACATTCCATTCCATCCGATTACACATTCCACTCCATTGCATTCCACTTTCCATTCCATTCCATTCCATATTCTGTTGCATTCCATTCCACATTCCACTCCATTCCATTCCATTCCATTCCATTCCATTAAATTTCACAATCCATTCCTTTCCATTCCACGTTCCATCTCATTCCATTCCGCATTCCAATCCATTCCATTCCACATTTCATTCCATTCCAGTCCATTCCACAATCCATTCCATTTCATTCCACATTCCATTCCACATTCTATTCCACATACCATTCCACGATCCATTCCATAAAAATCCGCGTTCCTTTCCATTCCATTCCACATTCCATTCAATTCAATTCCACATTCCATTCCATTCCATTCCATTTCATTCCAAATTCAATTCCTTTCCAATCCACATTCCATTTCGTTCCATTCCACATTCCTTTCAATTCCATTCAGCATTCCATTTCATTCTTTTCCACTTTCCATTCCATTATATTCCACATTCCATTCCATTCCTTTCCATTCCAGTTTCCCTAACTTTCCATTCGATTCCAAATTCCATTCTTCCCATTACACATTCCATTATTTTCCATTCCACATTTCATTCCATATTCCATTCTACGTTCCATCTCACGTTCCATTCCACGTTCCATTAAAGGATCCATTCTATGCTCCATTGCATTCCATTCCGCATTGTATTCCACCTTACTTTCCATTCTATTCCACATTCCATAAAATTAAATTCCATTCCATTCCACATTCCATTCCACATTCCATTGCATTCCATTCCACATTCCATTGCATTCCATTCCACATTCCTTTCCGCATTCCATTCCCTTCGTCCACATTCCATTCCATTCCGTTCCACATCCCATAACTTTCCGTTCAACATTCCATTCCACTTTCCATTTCGTATTCCATTTCACATTCCGTTCCACGTTCCATTCCATTGTATTCCACATTCTATTCCATTCCATTCCACATTCCATTCCATTCCATTTAATTCCATTGCACATTCCATATCAATCCATTCCCCATTCCATTCCATTCCTGTCCACATTCGATTACACATCCCATTGAATTCCAGTGTACATTGCATTCCACATTCCATTACATTCCAATCCACATTCTATTCCACATTCCATTCCATTCTATTGCCCATTGTATTAAACATTCCATTCCACATTCCATTCCGTTCCACTGCACATTCCATTCCATTCCACGTTCCATTCCACATTCCATTCCACATTCCAATCCACATTCCATTCAACGTTCCATTCCAGGTTTCATTCTACGTTCCATTGCATATTCAATTTCGTATTCCATTCCATGTTCCATTCCAAATTCCATACCACGTTCCATTCCACTTTCAATTCCAAGTTCTATTCCACGTTGCATTTCATTCAGATCTACGTTACATTCCAAATTCCATTCCATTCCATTCTATTCCATTTCATTCCATTCCAAATTCAATTCCATTCCATTCCATTCCATTCCACATTCCATTGCATTCCATTCCACATTCCACTCTATTCCATTCCACATTCCATTCCATTCCGCTGCACATTCCATTCCACTCCATTCCATTCCAATCCATTCCATTCCATTCCATTCCACATTCCATACCATTCCATTGCATTCCACATCCATTCTATTCCATTCCAAATTCCATTCCATTGTGTTGCACATTCCATTCGATTCCATTCCATTCCATTGCATTCCACATTACATTCCCTTCCATTCCACACTCCATTCCATTCTATTCCATATTCCATTCCAAGTTCTATTCCACGTTCCATTGCTCCTTCAATTCCAAGTTCCATTCCACGTTCCATTCAAGGAACCATTCCAAGTTTCATTTCATTCCATTCCACAACCCATTCCATTCCATTCCAAATTACATTCCACATTACACTCCATTCCATTACGCATTCCATTCCACATTCCACTCCATTCCATTCCACCTTCCATTCCACATTCCACTCCATTCCATTCCATTCCATTCCATATTGCATTCCATTCCATTCCACTATCCATACCACATTCCAGTCCATTCCATTCTTCATTCCTTTCCACATTCCATTCTATTCCATTCCAACTTCAATTCCACATTCCACTTCATTACATTATATCCCACATTGGATACCACATTCCATTCCATTCCATTACACATAGCATTCAATTCCATTCTGCGTTCCATTCAATTCCATTCCATTCCAATTTCAATTCCACATTCCATTCCATTCCGTTCCATTCCACATGTCATTCCACATTCTATTCCTTTCCATTCCAAATTCATTCCATTCCACTGCACATTCCATTCCACATTCCATTGCACATTTCATTCCACATTCCATTACACATTCCCTTCCGCATTCCATTCCATTACATTCCACTTTCCATTCCACACTCCATTCCATTCCATTCCACATTCTATTCCACGTTCCATTCCACATTCCCTTCTATTCCATTCCACATTCCATTCCATTGTATTCCACTTTCCTTTCCATTCCATTCCACATTCCATTCGACGTTCCGTTGCATTCCAATCCACATTACATTCCACAATTCCACATTCCTTTCCATTCCATTCCCCATTATATTCCACATTCCATTCCATTCCACATTCCATTCCACATTTCCTTCCAAATTCCGTTCCATTCCATTCCACTTTACCTTTCACTTTCCATTCCCTTCCACTCCAAATTACATTCCACATTCGTTTACTTTCCTTTCCACATTCAATTCCATTGCTTTCCACATTGCATTCCACATTCCATTCCATCTTCTATTTCATCCCATTCCACGTTTCATTCCAACTTCCATTCCACGTTCCTTTCCACTTCCCATTCGATGTTCCATTCCATTCCATTCCTTGTTCCATTCCAACTTCCATTCCACATTCCATTCCATTCCATGCCACACTTCATTCCACATTCCATTCCATATTCCATTCTACATTCTATTCCACATTGCAATCGTCATTTAATTCCTTTCCTTTACATTCCATTCCACATTCCATTCAAAATTCCATTGCATTCCACATTCCATTCCATTCCACATTCCATTCAATATTCCATTCCGTTCCATTCCTGTCCATTCCACATTAAATTCCACATTCCATATTCCATCCATGTTCCATTCCATGTTCCACTTCTTTCCATTCCAGATTACATTCCATTCCTTTCCACCTTCCGTACCATTCCTTTCCGCATTCAGTTCCATTGCATTCTGATTCCGCATTCAAATCCAGATTCCATTCCATTCCACACCACATTCAATTCCAAATTCCATTCCATTCCTTTCCACCTTTCATTCCATTCCTTTCCATTCCGCATTCCCTTCCATTGCATTCCACATTCTATTACTCATTCCATTCCATTTCATTCCACATTCAATTCCAGATTCCATTCCATTCCATTCCATATTCAATTCAATTGTACATTCTATTCATTTCCATTCCACATTCCATGCCATTCCTTTCCAGATTTCATTTCAGATTCCGTTCAACATTCCACTCCACATTCCATTCCACATTCCATTACGCATTCCATTCCATTCCATTCCATTCCATTTCTCATTCCATTCCACATTCCATTCTGTTCTATTCCACATTCCATTACACATTCCTTTCCACATTCCATTCCACATTCCATTCCATTCCATTTCATTCCACATTCCATTCCACATTCCATTCCATTCCATTCCACGTTTCATTACACTTTCCATTCCACGTTACATTCCACATTCCATTCCATACCATTCCACATTCCATTCCACGTTCCTTTCCACATTCCATTCCGTTCCATAACCCATTCCATTCCATATACCATTCCACATTCCATTCCACGATCCATTCCTTTGATTTCCACATGCTACTCCACATTGCATTCCACATTCCATTCCACATTGTCTTCCACATCCCAGTCCACATTCCATTCCATTCCATTCCACATTCCATTCCATTCCATTCCTCATTCTTTGCGACATTCCATTCCACATTCCATTCCAATCCATTCCAGATTCCTTCCCACATTCCATTCCATTCCATTCCACATTCTCTTCCACTTTCCATTCCATTCCATTCCACATTCCATTCCACATTCCATTCCACTCCCTTCCCCTTTCCATTCCAGAATCCATTCCATTCCATTCCACATTCCATTCCATTGCATTTTACATTCCATCCATTCTATTTCACATTCCATTCGACATTCCATTGCATTCCAATTCACATTACATTGCACATTCCTTTCCATTCCATTCCCAATTTCATTCCACATTCCATTCCACAGTCCATTCCATTCCATTTCTCATTGCATTCCACATTCGCTTCCACATTCCATTCAATTCTATTCCACATTCCATTCCACATTCCATTCCATTCCATTCCGCGTTTGATTCCACATTCCACTGCACTTTCCCTTCCACATTCCATTCAATTCCATTCCATATTGCTTTCCACATTCCACTCCACATTCCATTCCACATTCGATTGCATTCATTTCCACATTCCATTCCATTCCATTCCACATTACATTCCACCTTCTATTCCATTCCATTCCACGTTTTATTCCACCTTCCATTCCAGGTTCATTCTACTTTCCATTCGAGGTTCCATTGCCTTCCATTCCACTTTCCATTCCAACATTCATTCCACGTTCCATTCCAACATTCATTCCACGTTCCATTCCATTCCATTACACTTTCCATTCCACATTCCATACCACATTCCATTCCACTTTCCGTTATGTTCCATTCCACATTAAATTCCGCATTCGATTTCACATTCTATTCCACCTTCCATTCCACATTTCTTTCATTTCTATTCCACATTCCATTACACATTCCTTTCCACATTCCATTCCACATTCTATTCCATTAATTTCCATTCCATATTCCATTCCACATTCCATTGCATTCCATTCCACGTTCCATTCCACATTCCATTCCACGTTGCATTCCACGTTCCTTTCCATTCCATTCCACGTACTATCCCACATTCCATTCCACATTTCTTTCCTTTCCATTCCACATTCCACCCCTATTTGCATTCCATTACATTCCACTATCCATTCCACGTTCCATTCCACATTCCATTCTACATTCCATTCCATTCCATTCCACATTCCATTCCACTCCACATTCCAAAATATTCCATTCCACATTCCATTCCACCTTCCTTTCCATTCCATTCTATTCCACATTCCATCCCTTTCCACTCTATTCCACATTCCATTCCAGTCCATTAGGCATTCCTTTCTATTCCATTCCGTACTCCACTCCACATTCCATTCCACGTTCCACTCCATGATCCATCGCTTTCCATTCCACATTTCATTCCATTCCATTCCACGTTCCATTCCATATTCCAGTCCATTCCTTTCGACATTCCTTTCCATTCCATTCCACATACCATTCCACCCCCTATTCCATTCCATATTTCATTCCACTTTCCAATCCACATTCCATTCCATTCCATTCCATATTCCATTCTACTTTCCCTTCCATTCCATTCGTCATTCCATTCCATTCCGTTGCACATTCCACGTTCCATTACCACATTCCATTCCAAGTTCCATTCCATTCAATTCCACGTTCCATTCCACAATCCATTCCATTCCCTTTCACGTTCCATTCCACATTTCATTCCACATTCCATTCCACGTTCCATTCATCATTCCATTCCTCATTCCATTCCATAATCCATTTCATTCGATTCCACCTTTCATTCCACATTCCAATGAATTCCACATTCCATTCCATTCCATTCCACATTCCATTCCACATTCCATTCCATTCCATTCCACATTGCATTCCACATTCCATTCAACAATCCCTTCCGCATTCCATTCCATTCCATTCCACATTCCATTCCACATTCCTATCCATTCCATTCTATTCCATTCCACATGCCATTCCACTTACCAATCCATTCCATTCTACATCCCATTCCACGTTCGATTACATTCGTGTCCACGTTCGATTCCATTCCATTCCACATTGCATTCCACAGTCCATTCCACCTTCTATTCCATTCCATTTCACATTTCATTCCACCTTCCACTGCACGTTCCTTTCCACTTTCCATTCGACGTTCCATTCCTTTCCATTCCACTTTTCATTCCAACATCCATTCCACATTCCGTTCCTTTCCATACCATTCCAGTCTACATTCCATTCCCTTCCATTCCACATTCCATTCCATTCCATTCCTTTCCATTCCGCATTCCGTTCCACATTGAAATCCACTTTGCATTCCATTCCATTTCACTTTCCATTCAACGATCCATTCCCCATTCCTTTCCATGTTCCATTCCATTCCATTCCACGTTCCATTCCACATTCCATTCCACTTTCCATTCGCTGTTTCATTACAAGTTCCATTCCAAGTTCCATTCTATTCCACCTTCTATTCCACGTTCCATTCATTCCGTTTCACTTTCCATTCCACATTCCATACCACATTCCATTCCACTTTCCATTACGTTCCATTCCACATTAAATTCCACATTCCATTTCACATTCTATTCCACATTCCATTCCACGTTCCATTCCACGTTCCATTCCACATTCCATCACATTCTATTCCACATTCCATACCATTCCATTCCATTCCATTCCACAATCCATTCCATTGCACATTACATTCCACATGCCGTTGCACATTCCATTCCATTCCACATTCAATTGCATTCCATTGCACATTGCTTTCCACTTTCCATTCTCTTCCATTCCACATTTCATTCCATTCCAGGTTACCTTCCAAATTCCATTCCACATTCCATTCCACATTCCATTCCATTCCACATTCCGTTTCACATTCCTTTCAAATTCCTTTCCATTCCACATTCCATTCCAAATTCGATTTCACATTCCTTTCCACATTCCATTCCATTCCATTCCACTTTCCATTCTATTACATTCCACATTCCGTTCCACTTTCCATTAAACGTTACATACCATGTTCCATTCCACGTTCCATTTCATTCCATTCCATGTTCCATTCCACATTCCTATCCATTCCATTCTACACCACATTCCGCACAATATTCCATTCCATTCAATGACAAATTCCAATGCAGATTCCATTCCACATTCCATTCCATTCCATTCCACATTCATTTCCACGTTCCATTTCACGTTCCATTCCGAATTCCATTTCACATTGAATTCCACGTTCCATTCCACGTTGCATTCCACATTCAATTCCACTTTCAATTCCACATTACTTTCCTTTCCATTCCACATTCCACTCCACATTCCATTCCATTCCATTCCAAATTGCATTCCATATTCCATCCCATGCAATTCCAAATTCCATTCCACATTCTACTCCACGTTCTATTCCACATTCCATTCCACTTTCTATTCCATTCCATTCGACGTTCCATTCCATTCATTTCACCGTTTCATTTCACTACATTCCACATTACAGGACCACATTCCATTCCACATTCCATATCACATTCCAGTCCACATTCCACTTCACTTTCCATTCCATTCCACATTCCATTCCATTCCAATCCACATTCCATTCCATTCGAATCCATCTTCCTTTCCATTCCATTCCTCATTCCATTCCACATTGCATTCCACGTTCCATTCCTTTCCACATTCCATTCCACATTCCATTCCATTCCATTCTGTTCCAGATTCTACTCCATTCCTTTCCACATTCCATTCCATTCCATTCCACGTTCCATTCCACATTCCTTTCCACATTCCATTCCACATTCCATTGCACGTTCCATTCCATTCCATTCCACATCCCATTCCATTCCTTTCCACATTCCATTCCACTCAATTCCACATTTCATTCCATTACACTGCATTCCACATTCCACTCCATTCCATTTTTCTAATTCCATTCCATTCCATTCCATTTTTTTCCACTTTCCATTACATTCCACTCCACATTCCATTCCATTCCATTCCCCATTCCATACCACATTCCATTCCACATTCTATTACCCATTCCATTACATTACATTCCATGTTCTATTTAATTCCAGTCGTCATTCCATTGTACGTTGCATTGCATTGCATTCCACTTTCCTTTTCTTTCAATTCCACATTTCTTTCCATTCCATTACATTCCACATACCATTCCATTCCATTCCCATTCCATTCAATTCCTTTCCATTCCATTCCACATTCCATTTCATTCCATTCCACATTCCATTCCATTCGATTCCACTTTCCATTCCATGTTCCATTCCATATTGTTTTGCACGTTCCATTCAATTCCATTCCACATTTCTATCCATTCAATTCCTCATTTGTTTCCATTCCATTGCATTCCACATTCCATTCCATTCCATTATAATTCCATTCAATTCCATTGCATTCTATTCCACCTTCCAATGCATTTGTTTCCACATTCCATTCCATTCCATTCCAGGTTTCCTTCCACATTCCATTCCATTGCATTCCATATTTCATTACACATTCCATTCCATTCAATTCGATGTTCCATTCCATGTTCCATTCCACATTCCATTCCATTCCTTTCCATTCCATTCCACATTTCATTCCACAATCCATTCCACATTCCATTCCATTCCATTCCACATTCCATTCCACTTTGCATTCCACAGTCCCTCTCACATTCCATTACATTCAATTCCACAATTCATTCCACATTCCATTCCACATTCCATTCCATTCTATGACAGATTCCATTCGTTTCCTTTCCACATTTCATTCCACATTCCATTCCACCTTCCATTACACATTCAATACCACGTTCCATTCCACTTTCCCTTCTATTCCATTCCACCTTCAATTCCACATTCCATTCCATCCCATTCCACATTCCATTCCACATTCCATAACACATTTCTTTAGATTCCATTACACATTGCATTCCACTACATTCCACATTCCATTCCACATTCCTCTCTACGTTCCATTCCATTCCATTCCACGTTCAATTCCTCTTACCATTGGACGTTCCATTAGACTTTCCATTCCACGTTCCATTCCATTCCATTTCATTCCACATTCCATTCCAAATTGCATTCCATTCCATTCCACGTTCCATTCCATTCCATTAGACGATTCATTCCATTCCATTCCACATCCCATTCCACGTACCATTCTACGTTCCATTTCATTCCATTCCTTTCCATTCAACATTCCATTCCATTTATCTCCACTTCCCATTCCATTCAATTCCAAATTCATTTCCATTCCATTCCATGTTCCATTCCATTCCATTCCACATTGATTCCATTCCATTTCACGTACGATTCCACGTTCCATTCCACTTTCCAATCTATTCCTTTCCACGTTCCATTCCATTCTATTCCTCTTTCCATTTCATTCCGTTCCACGTTCCTTTCAGCATTCCATTTCACTTTCCATTCCACCTTCGATTCAATTCCATTCCATGTTCCATTTCATTCCATTCCACATTCCATTCCACATTCCATTTCACATTCCATTCCACCTTCCATTCTATTCCATGCCTTTCCAATCCGCATTCCATTCCATTCAATTCCAATTCCCATTCCATTAAATTGCTCCTTCCATTCCATTCCTTTCCATTCCATTCCATTCCATCCCGTTCCATTCCAGGTTCCATTCCATTGCATTCCATTCCATTCCACATTCCATAGCATTCCATTCCTTTCCACTTTTCATTCCTCATTCCATTCCACATTCCATTCCCTTCCATTCCAAATTCCATTCCCTTCCATTCCTCATTCCATTCCTCTTTCCTTTCCATTGCATTCCAAATTCCATATCATTCCATTCCAATCCATTTCCGATTCCTTTCCACTCAGTTTGACCTTCTGTTCCACATTCCATTCCATTCCCATTCCATTCCACATTCTATGCTACTTTCCATTCCATTCCATTCCACATTCCATATCACATTGCAGTCCACATTCCACTTCGCTTTCCATTCCATTCCACATTCCATTCCATTCCTATCCAATCCACAATTCCATTTCATTCGAGTCCACCTTCCATTACATTCCATTCCTCATTCCATTCCACATTGCATTCCACATTCCATTCCTTTCCACATTCCATTCCACATTCTTTTCCATTATATTCCACATCCCTTTCCATTCCTTTCCACATTATATTCCACATTCCTTTCCACATTCCATTCCACATTCCATTGCACGTTCCTTTCCATTCCATTCCACACTGCATTCCATTCCATTCCACATTCCATTCCACTCAATTCCACATTTCATTCCATTGCACTGCATTCCACATTCCACTCCATTCCATTCGGCATTCCATTCCATTCCATTCCATTCTTTTCCACTTTCCATTACATTCCATTCCACATTCCATTCCATTCCATTCCACAATCCATACCACATTCCATTCCAAATTCTGTTACACTTTCCATTCCATTTCATTCCTCGTTCTATTCCACTCCATTCGACATTCCATTGTACGTTCCATTCCATTCCATTCCACATTCCCTTCCATCCTATTCCTCATTTCTTTCCATTCCATTGCATTCCTCATACCATTCCATTCCTTTCCCATTCCATTCAATTCCTTTCCATTCCGTTCCACATTCCTTTTCATTCCAATCCACATTCCATTCCATTCCATTCCACATTCCATTCCATATTTTTTGCGCGCTCCATTCAATTCTCGATCCATTCCGTACTACATTCCAGATTCCATTTGACATACGATTACACGTTCCATTCGAGGATGCATTCCATATTCCATTCCACGCTCCATTCCACATTCCATTCCACATTCCGTTCCATATTCAATTCCCTTCCATTCCACATTCCATTCCACATTCCATTAAAGATTCCATTACACATTCCATTCCATTCCATTTCTCATTCCATTTGACATTCCATTTGACATTCCATTCTACATTCCATTCCACATTCTATTCCATTCAATTGCACATTTCATTCCCATTACATTCCATTCTGTTCCACATTCCATTCCATTCCATTCCGCATTCCATTCCACATTCTATTCCACATTCCATTCCATTCCATTCTATTCCACATTCCATTACCTTCCATTCCTAATTGCATTACATTCCATTCCACATTCAATTCCACATTGCATTCTACATTCCATTCCACGTTCCATTCGATTCCATTCCATTTCACTTTCCGTACCATTCCATTCCACATTCCATTACACTCCGTTCCATATTCCATTTTAGACGTCATTCCATTCCATTCTATTCCACATTCCGTTTCACACCCCTTTATATTGCTTTCCACATTGCATTCCACATTTCTTTCCTCATTCCATTCCATGTTCCATTCCACATTTCGTTCCATGTTCCATTCGAAGTTCCATTCCATTCCATTCCATTCCATTCCATTACATTCCACGTTCCATTTCACATTCCATTCCACGTTCCATTTCACAATCCATTCCACATTCCATTCCATTCCACATTCCATTCCACATTCCATTCCATGTCATTCCAGATTCAATTCCTCATTACAATCCATTCCATTCCACATTCCATTACACGTTACATTCCACAATCCACTCCACATTCCATTTCACGTTCCACTCCATTCCATTCCACGTTCCATTCCACTTTCCATTCCATTCCATTCCCCGTTCCCTTCCACTTTCCATTCCAAATTCCATTCCATTACATTACACATTCCATTCCACATTCAATTCCATTCTATTCCACATTCTATTCCATTCCATTCCACATTGCATTCCATTCCATTGCATTCCACATTTCATTCCATTCCACTCCGCATTCCATTCCATTACATTCCATTCCACATTGCATTCTATTCCATTCCATTCCACATTTCCTTTCTTTTTATTCCATTCCACATTCCATTACATTCCATTGCAAGTTCCATTTCTTTCCATTCCACGTTCCATTCCATTCCATTCCTCATTCCATTTCACAGTCCATTCCATTCTATTCCACATTACATTCCACATTCCATTCCATTCCATTCCCCATTCCTTCCACATTACATTCCACTTTCCATTCCAAGTTCCATTCCACGTTCCATTCCATTTTCCATTCCATTGCATTCCATCTTCCATTCCTTTCAATTCCATATTCCATTCCATTCCGTTTCACATTCCATTCTACATTCCATTTCACATTGCATTCCACATTACATTGCACATTTCATTTCATTCCATTCCATTCCTTTCCATTCCACATTCCATTCCATTCCAATCCACATTCCATTCCATTCCATTCCACATTCCATTCAATTCCATTGCATATTCCGTTCCATTCCCTTCCACATTCCCTTCCATTCCATTGCATCCCATTCCACATTCCATACCTTTCCATTCCATTCCACATTCCATACCATTCAACTGCATTCCGCATTGCCTTTTACGAATTCCACATTGCATTCCATTCTATTCCACATTCCATTGCTTTCCATTCCACCCTTCCATTCCATTCCATCCCATTCCACATTCCATACCTTTCCATTACATTCCACATTCCATACCATTCAATTGCATTCCGCATCGCATTTTACGAATTCCACATTCAATTCCATTCCATTCCACATTCCATTGCATTCCATTCCACTCCACATTCCATTCAACATCCGTTTCCCTTCATTTCCTCATTCCATACTATTAAGGTACATTCCTTTCCACATTCGTAGCATTGCATTCCATTCCACATTCCATTACTTTGCGTTGTGCATTCCATCCCATACCATTCTGCATTCCATTCCTTTGCATTCCACGTTCCATTCCTCATCCCTTTCCATTCCATTCCACGTTCCATTGTATGTTCCATTCCACATTCCATTACTTATTCCATTCCATTCCTTTCCACACTACATACCATTCCATTGTGTTCTATTCCGCTTTCCATTCCATTCCAATCCACATTGCATTCCACTTTCCATTCCATTCTATTCCAATTTCCATTCCATTCCATTCCACATTCCATTCCATTCCATCCACATTCCATTCCATTCCATTCCACATTCCATTCTATTCCACATTCCCTTCTTTTTCTTTCCATTCAAATCCAAATTCCATTACACATTCCATTCCATTCCATTCCACATTCCATTCCATTCCATTCTACATTCAATTCGGGTCCATTGCCTATTGCATTCCATTCCATTACATTCCACATTCCATTTCATTTAATCCACATTGCATTCCGTTACAAAGCACTTTGCATTTCATTCCATTCTATTCCACATTCAATTCCATTACCTTCCATTTTCCATTCCATTGCATTCCATTCCATTCCATATTACATTCTATTACATTCCTGTTCATTTCACGTTAATTTCCACAGTCAACATTCCATTCCACGTTCCTTTCCATTTTCCATTCTATTCCATTCCAATTTTCATTCCATTCCTTTCCACTTTCTATACCTTTCCATTCCGCCTTCCATTCCATTGCATTCCGCATTCTATTCCAGATTCCATTCCATTCCACTCCACATTCAATTCCAAATTCCATTCCATTCCTTTCCACATTCCATTCAATTCCTTTCCACTCTGCATTCTATTCAATTGCATTCCACAATCTATTCCTCATTCCTTTCCATTCCATTCCACTTTCCATTCCATATTCCATTCCATTCCATTCCACATTCCATTCCATTCCATTACACATTCCATTCCATTCCTTTCCACATTCCATTCCATTCCATTCCACATTCCATTCCATTCAATTCCGCATTCCATTCCACATTCCATTGCATTTCAATCCACATGAAATTCCACATTCCATTCCATTGAATTCCACATTATATTCCTCATTCAATTGCATTACAATCCACATGATATTCCACATTCCATTCCATTGCATTCCACATTCCATTCCAAATTCCATTCCACATTCCATTCCACATTCTATTTCACATTGCATTCCACATTCCATTCCATTCCATTCCGCATTCCATTCCACATTCCATTCCATTCGACTCCACATTCCATTCCACATTCCATTCCACAATCCCTTCCACATTCCCTTCCATTCCATTCCTCATTCCATTCCATTGCTTTCCACATTCCAATCCATTCCATTCCATTCGACGTTCCGTTCCACTTTCTCTTGAACGTTCCCTTCCATTCCATTCCACTTTCCATTCCAAATTCCTTACTTTTCTAGTCGACATTCCATTCCATTCCTTTACACATTCAATACCTTTCCATTGAGCTTTTCATTCTACATTCGATTCCGCTTTCTACTCCACATTCCGTTCCACATTGAAATCCACGTTCCATTCCATTCCATTCCAATTTCCGTTCAACAATCCATTCCACATTCCATTCCGTGATCTATTCCATTCCATTCCACGTTCCAATCCATGATCCATTCCATTCCGTTCCACGTTCCATTCCACATTCCATTCCATTTCATTCCTGTTCATTCCACGTTAAATTCCACATTCCACATTCCATTCCACGTTCCTTTCCACGTTCCTTTCCACATTCCATTCCGCTTTCCATTCCATGTTTCATTCCAAGTTCCATTCCACCTTCTATTCCATTTCATTCCACGTTCTGTTCCACATTCCATTCCATTACATTACACTTTCCATTCCACATTCCATACCACATTCCATTCCAAATTCCATTACGTTCCATTCCGCATGACATTCCACATTCCATTTCACACTCCATTCCACATTCCATTAAATATTCCATTCTGATCTATTCCACATTCCATTCCACATTCCTTTCCACATTCCATTCCTCATTCCTTTCCACATTCCATTCCACATTCCTTTCCATATTCCATTCCACATTCCATTAAATTCCATTCCATTCCACATTCCATTCCACATTTCATTCCATTCCATTCAATTCCACATTCCATTCCACATTGCTTTCCACATTCCATTCCATTCCATTCCACGTTCCATTCCACATTCCTTTCCACGTTCCATTCCACGTTCCTTTCCATTTCATTCCACGTTCCGTTCCACATTCCGTTCCACATTCCTTTCCACATTCCATTCCACGTTCCTTTCCGTTCCATTCCACGTTGCACCAGAATTTGCATTCCGTTCCATTCCACCTTCCATTCCACATTCCTTTCCTCATTCCATTCCTTTCCATTCCATTCCGCATTCCATTCCGTTCCACCTTCCAAAACATTCCATTCCACATTCCATTCCACCTTCCGTTCCATTCCATTCTATTCCAATTTCCATTCCACTGCATTCGATTCCACATTCCATTCCAATCCATTACGCATTCCATTGCATTGCATTCCACATTCCATTCCACATTCCTTTCCAAGTTCCACTCTATGATTCATTGCTTTCCTTTCCACATTCCCTTCCACTCCATTCCACGTTCCATTCCATATTTCAATCCATTCCACTCGATATTCCTTCCCATTCCATTCCACATTCCATTCTATATTCCATTCCACTTTCCCTTCATTCCCATTACATTCTGTTCCACATTCCACGTTCCATTCCACGTTCCATTCCACGTTCCATTGCATTCAATTCTACGTTCCATTCCACAATCCATTCCACATTCCATTCCACATTCCATTCCACGTTCCATTCATCATTCCATTCCTCATTCCATTCCATATTCCATTTCGTTCCCTTCTACATTCCATTCCACATTCCAATACATTCCACATTCCAGTCCATTCCATTCCACATTACATTGCACATTCCATTCCATTCCACATTCAATTCCATTCCATTCCATATTCCATTTCACATACCATTCCATTCCACATTGCATTCCATTCTATTCCATATTCCATTCCATTCCACATTCCATTCCATTCCACTCCATATTCCATTCCATTTCACATTCCATTCCATTCCATTCCACATTCAATTGCATTCCATTCAGTTGCACATTCCAGTCCATTTTACCTTCCATTCAATTGTACATTCCATTCCACATTCCATTCCCTTCCATTCAGCATTCCATTCTATTCCAGTCCATTACATACCACATTCCGTTCAATTCCATTCCATTCCACATTCCATTCCATTTTCCGTACGACATTCCATTCCATTGAATTCCACTATCCATTCCATTCCATTCCACATTCCATTCCACTTTCTATTCCATTCCATTCCACGTTGCATTCCACCTTCCATTGGACGTTCCATTCCACATTCCATTCCACTTTCCATTCCATTCCATTCCATTCCACGTTTCATTCCATGTTCCATTCCATTCCATTCCCAATTCCATTCCATTCCTTTCAACGTTCCATTACATTCCATTCCACGTTGGCTTCCAGTTTGCATTACATGTTCCATTCCACGTTCCGTTCCATTCCATTCCAGGTTCCATTCCATTCCATTCCACGTTCCATTGCATTCCATTCCACTTTGCATTCCACATTACATTTCACATTCCACTCCATATTCCATTCCATTCCACATTCCATTCCATTCCATTCCACATGCCATTCCATTCCATTCAACATTCCATTCCATTACATTCCATTCCATTGTACATTCCATTCCACTTTCAATTCTCTTCCATTCCACATTCCATTCCATTCCTATCCATTCCATACCACATTCCATGCTATTCCATTCCATTCTACATTCCATTCCATTCCATATTCGATTCCACATTCCAGTCCATTCCACTTTCCTTTCCATTTCTTTCCATACCATTCTATTGCACATTCCATTCCATTCCATTCCATTCCACATTCCATTCCTTTCCATTACATTCCACATTCCATTCCATTCCATTCCACATTCCATTCCACATTCCATTCCATTCCATTCCACATTCCACTACACATTCCATTTCACTTTCCATTCCATTCTATTCCACAATCCTTTGCACACTCCATTCCATTCCATTCCACATTGCAATTCACATTCAATACCATATTCCAATCCATTCGATTACACATTCCATTACATTACATTCCACAGTCCATTCCACATTCCATTCCACTTTCCATTCCATTCCATACCACGTTCCATTCCACGTTCCTTTAGTCATTCCATTCCACGTTCCATTCCACGTTAAATTCCATTCCATTGCAAGTTGCATTCCATGTTCCATTGCATTCCATTCCACATTCCATTCCATTCCATTCCACATTCCATTCCACTCCTTTCTACGTTCCATTCCATTCCATTCCACCTTCCTTTCCACTTTGCATTGCACGTTCCACTCCACGTTCCATTCCATTGCATTCCACTTTCCTTCCACTTTGCATTGCACTTTCCTTTCCACGTTCCATTCCATTCCATTCCACTTTCCATTCCTTTCCATTCCATGTTCCATTTCATTCCATTCCAAGTTCCATTCCATATTCCATTTCACATTACTTTCCGCGTTCTATTCCATTTCATTCCACATTCCATGCCCTTGCATTCCGCTTCCCATTCCATTCAATTCTACATTCCCTTCCATTCCATGAGATTCCGTTCCAAATTCCATTCCACACCATTGTGCATTCCATTCCATTGCATTCCATTCCACATTCCTTTCCATTACATTCCACATTCAATTCTATTCCATTCCACATTCCATTTCATTCCACTCTTTTTCATTCCACATTCCATTCCATTCCTTTCTATTTCACATTCCGTTCCATTCTATTCCACACTGCATTCCTTTCCTTTCCACATTCCATTCCATTCCATTGCACATTCCATTCCATTCCTTCCCATTCCATTCCATATTCCATACCACATTCTATTCCCTTCCTTTCCACATTCCATTCCATTCCATTCCACATTCCATTCCTTTCCATTCCATCCCATTCCACATTCCATTCCACATTCTATTCCCTTGAATTCCGCATTTAATTCCATTCCATTCCACATTCCATTCCTCTTTCCATTCCACCTTACATTTCATGATCCTTTCCATTTCATTACATTCAACATTCCATTCCATTCCATTCCATTCCGGATTCCATTCCATTCCATTCCACATTCTAGTCTGCATTCCATTCCATTCCAATACACATTCCATTCCACATTCCAATGCAATCCATTCCACATTCCATTCCATTCCTTTCCAGATTCCGTTCGCTTCCTTTCCACATTTCATTCCACATTCCCTTCCACGTTCCATTATACATTCAATTCCACGTTCCATTCCACATTCCATTCCACACTGCATTCCACATTCCCTTTAACATTCCATTCCATTCCATTCCACATTACATACCACATTCCTTTCCACTGCATTACACATTCCATTTCATTACATTCCGCATTCGATTCCACATTCCATTCCACGTTCCATTGCATTCCATTCCATGTTCCATTCCACTTACCATTGGACGTTCTATTCCAATTTGCATTTCAAATTCTATTCCACATTCCATTCCATTCCATTCCGTATTCCCTTCCACGTTCTATTCCATTACACTCAACCTTCCATTCCACATTCCTTTCCATTCTCTTCCACATTCCATTCCACTTTCCATTCCACATGCCTTTCCACATTTCATTCCATTCCATTCCTCATTCCATTCCACAGTCCATTCCATTCCATTCCACATTCCAAATTCCACATTCCATTCCAGTGCAATCTATATTCCCTCCATATTCCATTCCACATTCCATTCCATGTTTCATTCCATGTTCCTTTTCACGTTCCACTCCATTTCCAATTCCTTTGCATTCCATGTTCCATTCCATTCCATTCCATGTTCCTTTTCATTCCGATTCACATTCCATTCCACATTCCATTTCACATTCCATTCCACATTACATTTCACTTTCCATTCCATTACATTCCATTCCATTCCACATTCCATGCCATTCCATTCCACATTCCATTCCACGTTCCATTTCACATTCCATTCCACATTCCGTTCCACATTCCAGTCAACTTTCCATTGCACATTCTATTCCATTTCGTTCCACATTCCATTCCTCATTCCATTTCATTCCATTCCGCATTCCATTCCATTCCACCGGACACTCCATTCCACATTCTTTTCCATTCCATTCCACATTCCATTCCAAATTCCATTCCGCAATCAATTCCGTTCACTTCCCCGTTCCATTCCTCTTTCAATTCCATTCCAGTTCACGTTCCATTCAACTTTCCATTCCACAATCCAATTCAAGCTCCATTCCAGGTTCCATTCGACGTTCTATTCCATTGCATTCCATGTTGCTTTCCATTCCATTCCATGTTCCTTTTCACGTTTCATTCCATTCCTTTCCATTCCATTCCATTCCATTCTACTTTCCATTCCATTCCATTCCACATTCCATTCCATTCCATTCCATTCCATTCCACATTCCATACCATTCCATTCCATTCCGCATTCCATTCTTTCTATTCCACATTCCATTCCACATTCCATTCCATTGCATTCCACATTCCAATCCACATTCCATTCCATTGTATTCCACATTCCATTCCATTCCATTTGTCGTTCACTTCCATTCCATTGCATTTCGCATTTCATTTCATTCCCTTCATCATTCCAGTCCATTTCATTCCATTTCATTTCACATTCCATTCCATTCCATTGTATTCCATCTTGAATTTCATTCCATTCCGAATTCCATTCCATTCCATTCAAAATTCCATTACATTTCATTCCACATTCCATTTCGTTCCATTCCACATTCCATAGAATTCCTTTCCTTTCCAGATTCCATTACTTTCTGTTCCGCATTTCATTCCATTGCATTCCACTTTCCATTCCACATCTCTTTCCGTTCAGATTCACATTCCATTACACGTTCCACTCTATGTTCCATTCCACATGACATTACATATTCCAATCCATTCCTTTCCTCATTACATAACATTCCTTTGCATTCCATTCCACATTCCATTCCATTTCATTCCACATTCCATTCCATTCCATCCAACCTTCCATTCCATTCCACATTCCACTCCATTCCATTCCACATTCCATTCCATTCAATTCCACATTACATTCCACATTCCATTCCACACTCCATACCATTGCATTCTATTCCAC
The DNA here is from genome assembly GCF_028885655.2 of Pongo abelii. NCBI lineage: Eukaryota > Metazoa > Chordata > Mammalia > Primates > Hominidae > Pongo > Pongo abelii. Next base: position 14,229,689 of record NC_071997.2, on the reverse strand, counting down.
ATTCCATTCCACATTCCAGTCCACTCATTTCCACATTCAATTCCGTTCCAATCCAGAGTTCATTTCACACTTCATTCCGTTCTATTCCACATTACATTCCACATTCCATTCCACAATCCCTTCCACATTCCATTCCATGCCATTCCACATTCCATTCCACATTCCATTCCATCCATTCCACATTCCATTCCACTCCATTCTATTCTATTCCACGTTTCATTCCACATTGCCTTCCATTCCATTCCACGTTCCATTCCACACTCAATTCCACATTCAATTCCACATTGCATTCCGTTCCATTCCACTTTCTATTCCACATTACATGCCACGTTCAATTCCACATTTCATTCCACGCTGCATTCCACTTTACATTCCATGTTCCATTCCATTGCATTTCACGTTCCATTCCACATTCCACTGCATTCCATTCCACTTTCCATTCCTCAATCCATTCCAACTTTCACTCAACATTCCATTCCACATTCCGTTAAAGTCCATTCCACATTCTATTTCACATTCCATTCCATTCTTTCCACATTCCATTTCACTTTCCATTCAACTTTACATTCCACATTTCATTCCACGTTACATTCCATGTGCCATTCCATTCCATTTCACGTTCCATTCCACATTCCACTCCATTCCATTCCACTTTCCATTCCACAGTCCATTTCAAATTTCACTCAACTTTCCATTCCACATTCCATTAAAGTCCATTCCACATTCTATTCCACATTCCATTCCATTCTTTCCACATTCCATTTCACTTTCCATTCCACATTCCATTCCACATTGCATTACTCTTTCCATTGCTTTCCATTCCATAGTCCATTCCACATTCCATTGCACATTCCATTGCGTTCCATTCCACATTCCATTCCACATTCCATTACATTCCTTTCCACATTCCATTCCACATTCCGTTCCATTCCATTCCACATTCATTTCCACATTCTCTCCCATTCCGTTTGACTTCCCATTCCACATTCCCTTCCCTTCCTTTCCACATTCCCTTCCATGGCAATACACATTCCATTCCACCTTTCATTCCACATCCCATTCCATTCCATTCCACATTCCATTCCTTTGCATTCCAGATTCCATTCCACATTCCATTCCATTACTTTCCAAATTGCATTCCACATTCCATTCAACATTCCATTCTCATTCCATTGAATTTCATTCCACATACCATTCCACATTCCATTGCATTCCATTCCACATTCCGTTTCACATTCCAGTCCTTTCCATTCCATTCCACTTTCCATTCCGCAGTCCATTACACAGTGCATTCCACATCCCATTCCATTCCACTTTCCATTCCACGTTCCCTTCTCATTCCATTGAATTTCATTCCACATTCCATTGCATTTCGTTCCACATTCCATTCCGCAATCCATTGCATTCCAATTCACATGCCAATCCACATTCCATTCCATTCCATTCCACATACCATTACACATTCCATTCCACATTCCATTCCGCAGTCCATTCCATTCCATTCCACTTTCCATTCCATTGCAATTCACGTTTCATTCAACATATCATTCCATTCCATTCCACATTTCATTCCACATTCTATTCCACATTCCATTTCACATTCCATCCTGTTCCATTCCATATTCCATTCCACATTCAATTCCATTCCATTCCACATTCCATTCCATTCCATTCAAATGCACGTTCCATTCCAATTTCCATTATATTCAATTCCATATTCCATTCTGTTCCATTCCACATTCCATTCCATTCCACATTCCATTCAACATTCCATCCCAATCCATTCCACATCCCATTCCACATTCCATTCCATTCCTTTCCAGATTCCCTTCCATTCCATTCAACATTCCGTTCCACATTCCATTTCACTTTCCTTTCCGCATTCCATTTGATTTCATCCCATGTTCCAGTCCCCATTCCATTCCAGTCCACTCCACTTTGCATTCCACATTCTGTTCCACATTCCATTCCACATTACATTCAACATTCAATTCTCATTCCAGTGCATTTCATTCCACATTCCATTCCACATTCCATTGTAAGTTCCATTGCATTCCATTCCATTGCACATTTCACTCCACATTCCATTCTATTCCGTTACACGTACCATTCCATTACATTCCAGGTTCCATTCTACTTTCCATTTCACAATACATTCCACCTTCTGTTACATTCAATTCCTTTCTGTTCCACATTCCATTCCATTCCATTCCACTGTACATTCAATTCCATTCCATTCCACTTCCAATTCCTTTCAATTCCACATTCCATTCTATTCCATTACTTTGTATTCCACATTCCATTCCATTCCATTCCGCATTCCATTCCTATTCCATTCCATTCCATTCCACAGTCCATTGCAATTCCATTGCATTCTATTCCACATTCCATTCCACATTGCATTCCATTCCAATCGGCATTCCTTTCCATAGTCCATTCCAATTCCATTCCATTCTATTTCACATTCCATTCCATTCCACATTCCATTCTATTCCATTCCATTCTATTCCAGGTTCCATTCCCATTCCATTCCATTCCATTCCACATTGCATTCCACATACCATTCCTTTCCATTCCACATTCCATTCCTCTTACCTTTCCTTTCAATTCCACTTTGCTTGCCATCCATTCCAAATTGCATTCCATTCAATTCCATACCACATGCCATTCAATTCCATACCATTTTACAATCCATTCCATTCCACATTCCATAAAATTCCTTTCCAAATTTCATTCCATTCCATTCCACATTCCATTCCATTCCATTCCATTCCTTTTCCATTGCATTCCGTTCCACTCCATTCCACTTTCTATTCCATTCCACATTCCATTCCATTCCATTCCATTCCCTTTCCATTCCATTCTATTCCACATTCCTTTCCATTCCACATTCCATCCCACTCAATTCCACATTCCATTCAATTGCATTACATTCCTATTTCCACTGCATTCCACATAACTTTCCATTCCACATTCCATTCCACATGCCATTGCACGTTCCATTCCACGTTCCATTCCATATTCCATTCCATTCAATTCCACGTTCAATTCCATTCCATTCCACATTCCTTTCCATTCCATTCCATTAAACTATCCATTACATTCCACTCCATTCCACGTTCCATTTCACTTTCCATTCCACTTTCCATTCGACATTCCACTCTACCTTACAATCCATTCCATTCCAGGTTCAATTCCGCATGCCATTCCATTCCATTCCATTCCACTTTCCATTCTAATCCATTACACATTCCATTCCACATTCCATTCCATTACATTCCGCATTCCAGTCCACATTCCATTCCAATCCATTCCACTTTCAATTCCATTCCATTGCTCTATCCATTCCACATTCCATGGAATTCCATTCCATATTCCAATCCACATTCTATTCCATTCCATTCCACATTCCATTCCATTCCATTTCACATTCCATTTCACTTTCCATTCCACATTCCTTTCCATTCCATTCCACTTTCCATTCCATTCCATTCCTCTTTCAATTCCACATTCTATTACTTTCCATTCCTTTCCAAATTCCATTCCATTCAATTCCACATACCATTCCATTCCACATTCCATTCTACATTCCATTCCATTCCACATTCCATTGCACATTCCATTCCATTTCATTCCACAGTCCATTTCAAATTCCATTGCATTCTATTCCACATTCCATTCCACATTCCATTCCACTGCATTCCACATTCCATTCCACATTCCATTCCACATTCTATTCCATTTCATTCCACATTTCTTTCAATTCCATTCCATTCCATTCCATTCCATTGCATATTAGATTCCATTCCATTCCATTCCACATTCCCTTCCATTCCATACTGGATATCATTCCATTCTACTCCACATTCCATTCCACATTGCATTCCTTTCCATTCCAGATTCCTTTGCACATTCCATTCCACATTCCATTCCACAATCCCTTCTGTTCCATTCCACATTCCTTTGCATTCCATTCCTCTTTACATTCCACATTCCATTCCATTCCTTTACACATTCTATTCCATTCCAATCCACATTCCATTTCATTCCATTTTCCATTCCACATGTCATTGTATTCCATACCACATTCCATTCCACATTCCATTCCTTTCCATTCCACATTCCATTCCATTCCATTTCACATTTGATTCCACAGTCCATTCCATTCCATTCCACTTTCCATTCCACTCCATTCCACATTCCATTCCATTCCATTCCATATTCCATTCCATGACATTCCACATTCCATTCCTTTCCATTCCATTCCACATTCTGTTCCATTCCACATTCCATTCCATTCCAATACGTTCCACATTCAGTTTCGTTCCACATTCCATTCCATTCCATTCCACATTCCATTCTGCATTGCATACACTTTGCACTTTCCATTCCACATTCCATTCCACAATCCCTTCTGTTCCATTCCACATTCCTTTGCATTCCATTCCTCTTTACATTCCACATTCCATTCCATTCCTTTACACATTCTATTCCATTCCATTCCACATTCCATTCCATTCCATTTTCCATTCCACATGTCATTGTATTCCATACCACATTCCATTCCACATTCCATTCCTTTCCATTCCACATTCCATTCCATTCCATTTCACATTTGATTCCACAGTCCATTCCATTCCATTCTACTTTCCATTCCACTCCATTCCACATTCCATTCCATTCCATTCCATATTCCATTCCATGACATTCCACATTCCATTCCTTTCCATTCCATTCCACATTCTGTTCCATTCCACATTCCATTCCATTCCAATACGTTCCACATTCAGTTTCGTTCCACATTGCATTCCATTCCATTCCACATTCCATTCTGCATTGCATACACTTTTCCATTCCATTCCATTCCACATTCCATTCCATTGCATTCCGATTTCCATTCTAATCCATTGCACGTTTCATTCCACTTTCCATTACACTTTCTATTACACTGACATTCCATTCCATTCCACCTTCCATTACACTTTCCATTACAATACTTTCCACATTGCAGTCCACTTTCCATTCCACATTCCAGTCCACATTCCATTACATTCCGTTTCGTTTCACATTCCATTCCATTCCATTTCACATTCCATTCCACTTCATTCCATTCCACATTCTATTCCATTCCACATTCCATTCCATTCCATTCCACTTTCCATTCATATCCATTCGGTTGCATTCCATTCCACATTCCGTTGCATTCCATTCCACATTCCATTCCATTCCATTTCAATCCACTTTCTAATCCATTCTGCATTCCGTTCCATTCCATTCCACATTCCATTCCATTCCACATTCCATTCCTTTCCATTCTTCATAACATTCCATTTCACTCCATTCCTCATTCTATTCCATTCCACAATCCATTCCATTCCACATTCCATACCACATTCCATTCCACATTCCATTACATTCCATTCCACCTTCCAATCCATTCCACATTCCATTTCATTCCATTAAAGATTCCACTCCACATTCCATTCCATTCCATTCCATTCAATTCCACATTCCATTCCATTGCATTCCACATACCATTTTTCATTCAATTCCATGTTCCTTTCCACATTCCATTCCTCGTTCCGCTCCACATTCCATTTCACGTTCCATTCCATTTTCCTTTCCTTTCAATTCCACGTTTCATTCCACATTCCATTCCATTCCATTCCACTTTCTTTTGCACATTCCATTGCACATTCCATTTCACATTGCATTCTGTTCCATTCCACAATCTCGTAAACAATCCACTCCATTCAATTCCACTTTCCATTCCACATGTCATTCAACATTCCATTCCACATTAAATTAAATTCCATTCCACATTCCATTCCACATTCCATTCTGTTCCACATTATATTCCACATTCCTTTCCATTCCATTCAATTCCACAATGCATTCCACATTTCATTCCACTCCATTTCACATTCCATTCCACATTTGATTGCACTCCATTGAACTTTCCATTCCACGTTCCATTCCACATTCCTTTCCACATTCCATTCCACTTTCCATTCCTTTCCATTCCACGTTCCATTCCACGTTCCATTAGGCATTCCATTCCACGTTCCATTCCATGATCCATTCCATTACATTCCACTTTCCATTTCATTACACTTTCCATTCCTTTCCATTCCACATTCCGTTCCACAATACATTGCATTCCATTCCACATTCCATTCTGTATTCCATTCCATTCCATTCCACATTATTTCCACACTAAATTCCATTCCATTCCACTTTCCCATTGCAGATTCCTTTCCACGTTCCGTTCCATGTTACACTCCAGGTTCCATTGCATGATCCATTCCATGTCATTCCACCTTTCATTCCATTCCATTCCACGTTCCATTTCATTCTGTTCGAAATTCCATTCCACATTCCATATCACATTCCATTCCGCATTCCCTTTAACCTTCTGTTCCATTCCATTCCATTCCACTTTCCTTTCCCTTCCATTCCACATTCCATTCCATTCCACTGCACGTTCCATTCCACATTGTATTCCACATTCCTTTCCATTCCATTCTATTCCACGTTCCATTCCATTCCGTTCCATTCAACATTGCATACTTTTCCATTCTACATTCCATTCCATTCCACATTCATTTCCATTGCATTCCACATTCCGTTCCACATTCCATTCAACATCCATTCTGTGTTCCATTCCATTCCATTCCACATTCCATTCCACTTTCTATTCCATTACATTCCACTTTCCAATCTACATTCCATTGCACATTCTATTCCACTTTTCATTGCACAATCCATTCCACGTTCCAATCCAGGTTCCATTCCACGTTGCATTCCACATTCCATTCAATTCCATTCCACTTTCCATTCCACGTTCTATTCCAGTATATTTTCCACATTCCATTCCACATTCCATACCACATTGCATTCCATTCCATTCCACATTCCATTGCACAATCTCTTCCGTATTTCACTCCATTCCATTCCACATTCCATTCCATTCCATTCCACATTATACTCCATTTCATTCCACATTGCATTGCTCATTCAATTCCACATTCCCTTCCACATTCCATTCCATTCCATTCCACCTTCCATTCCATTCCATTCCATGTTGCATTTCATTCCGTTCCACATTCCATTCCAGATTCCATTTCATATTCCATTCCACATTCCGTTTCACATTCCATTCCATTCCATTACATTCCACATTCCATTTCATTCTATACCACATTCCATTTCATTCCATTTCATATCACATTACTTTACATTAAACATTCCATTCCACATTCCATTCCGCATTCCATTCCACATTCCATTCCACGTTTCTTTGCATTTCATTCCATTCCACATTCCATACCATTCCATTCCACATTCCATTCCACGTTCCATTCCATTCCATTCCATTCCACATTCCATACCGCTCCATTCCACGTTCCATTCCATTCCGCTCCTCATTCCTTTGCATATTCCGTTCCATTCCATTCCATTCCACTTTCCATTACACATTATTTCCCATTGCATTCCACATTCCATTCCATATTCCATTCCACATTCCATTCCACATTCCATTCCACGTTATATTCCACATTCTATTCCACATTCCATTCCACGTTATATTCCACAATCTATTCCACATTCCATTCCACATTCCATACCATTCCATTCCATGTACCATTCCCTTTTATCCACGTTCCATTTCATTCTATTCCATGTTCCATTCCACATTGCATTTCACATTGCTTTCCAACTTCCATTCCTTTCCATTCCCCAGTCTATTCCCCATTCCATTCCATTCCACTCTGCTTCCAATTCCATTCAATTCCACATTCCTTTCCATTCCATTACTTTCCATTCCACATTCCATTACATTCCATTCCACATTTCATTCTATTTCATTCCATTCCACATTCAATTAAGTTCCTTTCCATATTACACTACATTGCATTACACATTCCATTCCATTAAATCCCATTCCACATTCCATAACATTCCATTCCTTTCCACATTTTATTCCATTCCATTCCACATTCCATTCCATTCCAATTCATTCCATTCCAATCCACAATCCTTTCCACCTTTCCTTCCCTTCCAATACACATTCCATTCCATTCCATTCCACATTCCATTCCACGTTCCATTCAACGTTACTTTCCACGTTCCATTCCATTCCATTCCACATTCCATAACTTTCCATTCCATTCCGCATTCCATACCTTTCCATTCCATTTCATTCCGGATTCCATTGCATTCCATTCCACATTCCATTCCAAATACCATTCCATTCCATTCCACATTCCATTCCACAATCCATTCCATTCCATTCCACATACCATTCATTTCATTTGCACATTCCGTTCCTTTCCAATCCATATTAGATTCCACATTACATTCCATATTCCCTTCCATATTCCATTCCACTTTCTATTCCACTTTCCATTACACGTTCCATCCCATTCCATTCCACGTTCCATTCCACATTACATTCCACATTCCATTCCACGCTCCATTCCACTTTCCATTCCAAGTTCCATTCGACGTTGCATTCCATTTGATTACGCTTTCCATTCCCAATTGCATTCCATTCCATTCCACATTCCATTTCACATTCCATTCCGTTCCATTCCACATTCCATTCCACAATTTCCATTCCACATTGCATTCCAAATTGCATTCCATATTCCATTCCATTCCATTCCACATTCCATTCCACATGCATTCCATTCCAGTCCACATTCCTTTCCACATTCCATTCCATTCCATTCCAGATTCCAATCTCTTCCATTCTGCATTCCATTACATTCCATTCCTCATTCCATTGCATTCCATTTCACATTCCATTCCATACCACGTTCCATTGAATTCCATTCCATTCCCGTCAATTCCTTTCCACATTCCATTCCTTTCCATTCCATTCCATTCCATTCCAATCCATTCCGCATTCCATTCCATTCCACATTCCATTCCATTTCATTCCTCATTCCATTCCATTGCATTCCATATTCCATTCCATTCCATTCCACATTCCATTTTTTGCATTCCATTCCACATTCCATTTCACATTCCATTCCATTCCATTTCACATTGCATTCCATTCCATTCCACATTCCTTTCCACATCCCTTTCAATTCTATTCCACTTACTATTCCACCTTCCATTGCATTCCATACCACATTCAATTACATTCCATTCCCTATTCCTTTCCATTCTATTTCACATTCCATTCCATTCCACGTCGTATTTAATTACATTCCATTCCATTACATTCCATTCCACATTCCGTTCCATTCCACATTACATTCCACTCCATATTCCATTCCACATACCATTCCACTTTCCTTTCCATTCGTTTCTATTAAATTCCACATTCCATTCCACATTCCTTTCCACTCCATTTGACATTCTATTCCACATTCCATTCCATTCCATTCCACATTTCTTTCCTCATTCCATTAAACTTTATGGTCCATGTTCCTTTCCACGTTCCATTGCACGTTCCTTCCCATTACATTCCACATTCCATTGCACTCGAAATTCCATTCCATTCCATTCCACCTTCAATGCCATTCCATTCCACATTTCTTTCCATTCAATTCCATTGTACATTACGTTCCACATTGTATTCCATTCCATTCCACTTTCCATTCCATTCCATTCCACATTCCATTACATTCCATTCCACATTCCATTCCATTCCATTCCATTCCACATTCCATTCCATTCCATTCCATTCCACATTCCATTCCATTCCAATAAACATTCCACTCCATGTTCCATTCCACGTTCCTTTCCATTCCGTTCTACGTTATATTACACATTCCATTCCATTTTATTTCACGTTCCATTGCAGATTCCATTATACATTCCATTCCACATGCCATTTCATTCCATTTCGCATTCCATTCCATTCCATTCCACATTCCATTCCTATCCAAGCTTCGTTCCATTCCAATCCTTTACACTGCATTAGATTGCACATTCCGTTCCATTCCATTTCATTCCACTTGCTATTCCATTCCACATTCTGTTCCATTCCATTCCACATTCTGTTCCATTCCATTCCACATTCCATTCCATTGCATTTCAGATTCGATTCCATTCCATTCTACATTCCATTCCATTTTACTCCATTCCACATTCTATTCCGTTACACCATCCATTCCATTCCACATTCCAGCTTTCATTACATTCCTTTCCACCTTCCATTCCATTCCAGATTCCATTTCATTCTATTAAACATTCCACTCCACATTCCATTCCATTGCATTCCATTCAGTTCCACATTCCATTCCATTGCATTCCACACTCCATTTCACATTCAATTCTATGATCCTTTCCATATTCCATTCTTCGTTCCATTCCACGTTCCATTCCACTTTCCATTACACGTTCCATCCCGTTCCATTCCACGTTCCATTCCACATTACATTCCACATTCCATTCCATGCTCCATTCCACATTCCATTCCAAGTTCCATTCTAACTTTCATTCCATTCCATTACACTTTCCATTCCCAATTGCATTCCATTCCATTTCACATTCCATTTCACATTCCATTCCGTTCCATTCCACATTCCATTCCACAATTTCCATTCAACGTTGCATTCCACATTGCATTCCATATTCCATTCCATTCCATTCCACATTCCTTTCCACATGCATTCCATTCTAGTCCACATTCCTTTCCACATTCCATTCCATTCCATTCCACATTCCAATGTATTAAGTTCTGCTTTCCATTACATTCCATTCCTCATTCCATTGCATTCCATTTCACATTCCTTCCATATCACGTTCCATTTAATTCCATTCCATTCCCTTCAATTCCTTTCCACATTCCATTCCATTCCATTGCAATCCATTCCGCATTCCATTCCATTCCACATTCCATTCCATTCCATTCCTCATTCCATTCCATTGCATTCCATATTCCTTTCCATTCCATTCCACATTCTTTTTATTGCATTCCATTCTACATTCCATTTCACATTCCATTCCATTCCATTTCACACTGCATTCCATTCCATTCCACCTTCCTTTCCACATCCCTTTCCATTCTATTCCACATTCCATTGAACCTTCCATTGCATTCCATTCCACATTCAATTACATTCCATTCCCTATTCCTTTCCATTCTATTTCACATTCCATTCCATTCCACGTCCTATTTAATTCCATTCCATTCCACATTCCGTTCCATTCAACATTCCTTTCCATTACTTTCCACGTTCCGTTTCACATTCCATTTCACATTCTTTTCTACGTTCCATTACACCTTTCATTCCACATTCGACTACATTCTATTCATCATTTAATTCCACTCCATTTCCCATTCCATTCCTTATTCCATTCCATTTGTTTCCACAATCCATTCCATTCCACATTCCATTCCACTTTCCATTCCATTCCATTCCACATTCCAGTCCACATTCCATCAGTTTCCATTAAACATTCCATTCCACATTCCATTCCATTCCATTCCAATCCAGTATCCATTACTTTCCACATTCCATTCCTCATTGCATTCCATTCCATACGACATTCCATTCTGTTCCACATCCCGTTCCATTCCATTCCATTCCGCGTTCCATTCAATTCCATTCCAAGTTTGATTCCACTCTATTACACGTTCCATTTCATTCTACATTCCATTCCACATTGCATTCCATCCCATTCCACATTCCATTCCATTCCATTCCACATTCCCTTCCATTCCTTTCCTCATTCCATTCCATTCCATTCCATTTCACATTCCATTTCATTCCCCGTTCCATTTAGTTTCATTCCATTCCATTACATTACTTTCCTCTTTCAATTCCACTCCATTCCAAAGTCCATTCCATTCCATTCCATTGCATTCCATTCTACATTCCATTCCATTGCATTCAATATTTCATTCCATTCCATTACATTCCATTCCACATTCCATTCCAATCCATTCCACATTCCATTCCAATCCATCCCACATTCCATTCCATTCCGCAGTCCATTCCATTACACATTCTATTCCATGTCACATTCCATTCCATTGCATTCCATTCCACATTACATTCAATTCCATTCCATTCCACATTCCATTCCATTCCATTCCACATTCCAGTCCTTTCCATTACACTTTCCATATCATTCCACTCCACATTCCATTCCACATTCCATTCCACTCCATATTCCATTCCACATACCATTCCACATTCCTTTCCATTCGTTGCTATTCCATTCCACATTCCATTCCACATTCCTTTCCATTCCATTTGACATTCTATTCCTCATTCCATTCCATTCCATTCCACATTTCATTCCTCATTCCATTAAACTTTCCGTTCCATGTTCCTTTTCACGTTCCATTGCACGTTCCTTCCCATTACATTCCACATTCCATTGCTTTCGAAATTACATTCCATTCCATTCCACCTTCAATGCCATTCCATTCCATATTACTTTCCATTCAATTCCATCGTACATTCCGTTCCACATTGTATTCCATTCCATTCCACTTTCCATTCCATTCCATTCCACATTCCATTCCATTCCATTCCACATTCCATTCCATTCCATTCCACATTCCATTCCATTCCATTCCATTCCACATTCCATTCCATTCTAATAAACATTCCACTCCACGTTCCATTCCACTTTCCTTTCCATTCCGTTCCACGTTACATTACACATTCAATTCCATTTTATTTCACGTTCCATTGTGGATTCCATTATACATTCTATTCCACATCCCATTTCATTCCATTTCACATTCCATTCCATTCCATTCCACATTCCTTTCCATTCCACATTCCATTCCACATTCCGTTCCACATTCCATACTATTCCACAATGCATTCCATCTACCATTCCATATTCAATTCCACTCCATTTCACATTCCATTCCACATTCCATTGCATTCCATTATAGATTGCATTCCTCATTCCATTCCACGTTCCATTCTATGTTGCTTTCCACTTTCTATTGCACGTTCCATCTCTTTACATTCCACGTTCCAATCTATTTCATTCTCTGTTCCATTCCATTCCATTCCACCTTCAATTCCATTCCATTCCACGTTCCACTCCACTTTCCATTCCACGTTTGTTTCCATTCCATTCCACGTTCCATTACACATTCCCTTCCATTACATTGCCGTTCCTTTCCAGATTCCATTCCACATTCTATTTCACAACCCTTTCCATTCCATTCAATTCCGTTCCACATTCCATTCCATTCCATTCCGTTCCGCATTCCATTCCATTCCATTCCAAATTCCATTCCATTCCATTCCACATTCCATTCCATTCCATTCCACATTCTATTCTACATTCTCTTCAGTTCCATTCCATTCCATTCCACATTCCATTACACATTCCATTCCTCATTCCAATCCGTTTGATTCCACATTACATTCCATTTCATTCCACAATCCACTACATTCCATTCCTTATTCCATTGCATTGCATTTTACATTCCATTCCATTCCACGTTCCATTTAATTCCATTGCATTCCATTCAATTCCATTCCACATTCCATTCCTTTCCATTCCACATTCTAATCCATTCCACTCCATTCCAATCAATTCCACATACCATTCCATTCCATTCTGCATTCCATTCCATTCCATTCCACATTCAATTCCATTCCATTGCCCATTCCATTCCATTCCATTCCATGTTCCATTCCATTGCATTGCATTCTTCTTTCCTTTTCACATTCCATTCCATTCGATTCCACATTGCATTCCATTCCATTCCAAATTCCATTCCAAATCCCATTCCATTTCTTTCCACATTCCATTGCATTCCATACCACTTTCCGTTACATTCCATTCGTTATTCCTTTCCATTCTATTTCACATTCCATTCCATTCCATGTTCTATTTAATTACATTCCATTCCACATATCATTCCTCTCCATTCCACATTCCATTCCATTCCATTCCATTCACCATTCCATTTCATTCCATTCCATTCCATTCCATTCACAGTTCCATTCCATTCCGTTCCATTCCACAATCCATTCCATTGCATTCCTTTAAACATTCCATTCCATTCCACATTCCATTCCATTGCATTTCACTTTACATTCCATTCTATTCCATTCCGCTTTCCAATCCACATTGCATTCCAATCCATTCCACTTTCCGTTTCATTCCATTCTGCTTTCCATTCCATTCCATTCCATTCCACTTTTCATTCTATGTCATTCTTCATTCCATTCCATTCCATTTTATTCCATTTCATTCCATTCCGCTTTCCATTCCATTCCATTCCATTCCTTTCCACATTCAATTCCATTCCAATCCACATTCCAAACCATTCCATTCCATATTCCACATTCCATTCCACGTTCTATTCCACCTTCCATTCCACGTTGAATTCCACTTTCCATTCCATTCCAATCCACGTTCCATTCCACACTGCATTTCACATTCCATTCCATCCCTTTCCACTCAGTTTCACATTCCATTCCATTCCATTGCACATTCCATTCCATTCCATCCCATTCCACATTCCATTCGATTCCACATTCCATTCCATTCCATTGCATTTCCCTTTCCATTTCATTTCATTGCATTCCGTTTCACATTCCATTCTGCATTCCATTCCATTCCACATTCCATGCCATTCCATTGCATTCCACATTCCATTCCATCCCACTCCATTTCATTCCACATTCCATTCCATTGCATTCGATTCCATTCCTTTCCATTCCATTCCACATTCCGTTCCATTCCATTCCACATTCCATTCCAGTCCATTAGACATTCTATTCCATTCCATTCTATACCCACATTCCGTTCAATTCCACATTCCATTTCGTTCCACTCCATTCAAGTTTCCATTCCCTTCCAATTCATTCCATTCCACATACCATTGCACATTACATTGCATTCCACATTCCATTCTATTCCATTCCACATTCCATTCCATTACATTCCATTACATTCCATTTCATTCCACATTCCATTACACATCATTCCATTCCATTCCACTTTACATTCCATTCCATTCCATATTTTATTAAATTTCATTCCATTCCATTGCATATTCCTTTCCACATTCCATTCCATTCCATTCCACATTCGTTACCATTCCATTTCACATTCCATTCCATTCCATTCCACATTCCATTCCTTTGCATTTCACATTACACTCCATTCCAATCCATATTCCTGTCCGTTCCTTTCCACTTTGCTTTCCATTCCGTTCCACATTCCATTACTTTCCATTCCACTTTTCTTTCCATTCCGTTCCACATTCCATTCCATTCCATTCCATCGCATTCCACATTCCATTCCATTCCTTTCCACATTCCATACCATTCCATTACAATTTCCATTGCATTCCATTCCACATTACATTCCATTCCATTCCAAATTCCATTCCATTACCTTCCATATTCCTGTCCATACCATTCCATATTCCATTCCATTCCATTCCGTTCCTTTCCACATTCCATTCCATTCCTTTCCTTTCCATTCCACATTCCATTCCACATTCCATTCAATTCCATGTTCCATTCCATATTCCATTCCATTCCTTTCCATTCCACATTCCATTCCATTCCATTCCTTTCCACATTCCATTCCATTCCATTCCATTCCACATTCCATTCCATTCCATTCAATTCCATTCGACTTTCGATTCCATTTCACATTGCATTCCATTCCTCTTCACATTTCATTCCATACCATTACAAATTCCGTTCAAATCCAGTCCACTTTCCATTCCATTCCATTCCAAATTCTATTCCATTTCATTCCATATTCCTTTCCATTCCATTCCACATCCCATTGCATTCCATTCCACATTCCATTCCATTCCACTGCATTCCATTCCACATTCCATTCCATTTCATTCCATTCCACATTCCAATCCTTTCCATTCCATTCCACATTCCATTCCATTCCATTCCACATTCCATTCCTTTCAATTGCCTTCCACCTTCCATTCCACCTTGCATTCCATTCCGTTCCACTTTCCATTCCATTCCATTCCACTTTCCATTCCATTCCACATTCCATTCCTTGTCATTCTGCATTCCATTTCATTCTATTCCATTCCACTTTCAATTCCATTCCAATCTACATTGAATTCTATTCCATTGCATTCCATTACACATTCCATTCCGTTCCATTCCACATTACATTCCATTCCATTCCTCATTCCATTCCATTACTTTCCATATTCCTTTCCATACCATTCCATATTCCATTACGTTCCATTCCATTCCATTCCTTTCTACATTCCATTCCATTCCATTCCTTTCCATTCCACATTCCATTACAAATTCCATATTCCATTACAAATTCCATTCAATTCCACATTCTATTCCATATTCCATTCAATTCCGTTCCATTCACCATTCCATTCCATACCACATTCCATTCCATTCAATTCCATTCAATTACATTCCACATTTGATTCCATTTCTCATTTCATTCCATTCCACTCCACATTTCCTTCCATACCATTCCGCGTTCCGATCAATTCCATTCCACATTCCATTCCATTCCATTCCAAATTCTATTCAATTCCATTCCATATTCCATTTCATTCCACTGCACATTCCATTGCATTCCATCCCACATACCATTCCATTCCACTGCATCCCCTTCCAAATTCCATTCCATTCAATTCCCTTCCACATTCCATTCCACACTGCATTCCATTCCATTCCACTTTCCATTCCATTCCATTCCAATTTGCATTGTATTCCTTTCCATTCCACATTCCATTCCATGCCATTCTGCATTCCATTGCATTCCATTCCATTCCACATTCAATTCCATTCCAATCCACATTCAATTCCTTTCCATTCCATATTCCACATTCCATTCCACGTTCCTTTAAACTTTCCATTAAACATTCCATTCCTCGTTACATTCCGTTCCATTCCACTTTCCATTCCTCATTTCATTCCACATTCCATTTCATTCCACCTTCCATTGCATTCCATTCCACATTTCATTCGATTTCATTACACATTCCATTCCATTCCTTTAAATTCCATTCCACATTCCATGCGATTCCATTCCACATTCCGTTCCTTTCCATTCCACATACCATTCCATTCTATTCCTTTCCACGTTCTATTCCTTTAAACATTGCATTCCATTCCATTGCATTCCCCTTTGAATTCCATTCCATTTCACATTCCATTCCACCTTCTATTCCATTCCACATTCCATTTCATTTCATTGCAATCCACATTCCATTCCATTCCATTTCATTCCACTACACATTCCATTCCGCACTCCATACCATTCTATTCCAAATTCCATTCCATTCCATTCCACATTACATTACATTCCATTCCACAGTTCATTCCATTCAACATTCAGGTTCCATTCCATCCATTACACATTCCATTCCAAATTCCATCCCATTAAAATTTCCATTCCATTCCACATTCCATTCCATTCCATTTCACATTCCATTCCATTTCACATTCCACTCCATTCCATTCCACATTCCCTTCAATTCCATTCCACATTCCATGCCATTCCATTATATTCCATTCCACATTCCATTGCATTCCATTAAACATTCCATTCCTTTCCGTTACATTACATTCCACGTTCCCTTCCATTCCATTCCACATTCCGTTCCACATGGCATTCCATTGCATTCAATTCGGCATTCCATTCAATTCTATTCCGCATTCCATTCCATTCCATTCCACATTTCATTCCGTTCCATTAAATTCCGTTCCTCGTTTCATTCCTTATTCCATTCCGTTCCATTCCGCATTCCATTCCACATTCCATTCCATAACATTTTACTTTGCATTCCATATTCCATTGCATTCCATTCTACATGCGTTTCCATTCCGTGCCACATAACATTCTAAATTCCATTCCATTCCATTCCACGTTACATTCCACACTCCATTACATTTCTTTCCACAGTCCATTTCAAATTCCATTGCATTCCATTCCACATTCCATTCCACGTTCTATTCCACTTTATTCCATATTGCTTTCCATTCCATTGAATTCCATTCCATTCCATTCAATTCCACATTAGATTCCTTTGCATTCCATTTCACATTCCATTCCATTCCATATTGAATTCCATTCCATTCCTTTCCACATTCCATTCCACATTGCCTTTCTTTCCATTCCAGATTTGTTTGCACATTCCATTCCACATTCCATTCCACAATCCCTTCCGTTCCATTCCACATTCCTTTCCATTCCATTCCATTTTCCATTCCACAATCCATTCCATTCCATTCCATTCCAGATTGTATTCCATTCCATTCCACATTCCATTCCGTTCCACATTCCTTTCCACATTCCATTGAATTCCATTCCACATTCCTTTCCAAGTTACATTGCATTCCATTCCACATTCCATTCCACATTCCATTCCATTCCATTCCACATTCCATTCCACTCCATTCCACATTCCATTCCATTCCGTTCCATTCCATTCCATTCCATTCCACATTCCATTCCATATCATTCCACTTTCCATTCTTTCCATTCCATTCCACATTGAGTTCCATTCCACATTCCATTCCACTCCAATCCATTCCACATTCTGTTCCATTAGACATTCCATTCCATTCCATTCCACATTCCATTCTGCATTCCATTCCACTCTGCATTCCATACACTTTTACATTCCATTCCATTCCACATTCCATTGATTTCAATTCCACTTTCCATGCTAATCCATTCCACATTCCATTTACCATTCCATTCCACGCTCCATTCCACTTTCTATGACACTGCCATTCCATTCCATTCCATGTTCCATTACACATTCTTTTCCTATACGGTCCACATTGCAGTCCACTTTCCATTCCACATTCCAGTCCACATTCCATTCCATTCCATTCCATTTCACATGTCATTCCATTCCATTCCATTTCACATTCCATTCTACTTCATTCCATTCCACATTCTATTCCATTCCACATTCCATTCCAAGCCTCATTCCATTCCAATCCATTCCATTGCATTAGATTGCACATTCCGTTCCATTCCATTTCATTCCACTTTCTATTCCATTCCACATTCCATTCCATTGCATTTCACATTCGATTTCATTCCATACTACATTCCATTCCATTTTACTCCATTCCACATTCTATTCCGTTACACAATCCATTCCATTCCACATTCAATTCCAGATTTCATTACATTCCTTTCCACGTTCCATTCCATTCCACATTCCATTTCATTCTATTAAACATTCCACTCCAGATTCCATTCCATTGCATTCCATTCAGTTCCATATTCCATTCCATTGCATTCCACATTCATTTTCACATTCAATTCTATGATCCATACCACATTCCATTCCACGTTCCATTCCACTTTCCATTACACGTTCTATCCCATTCCACTGCACGTTCCATTCCACATTCCATTCCACATTCCATTCCACGCTCCATACCACATTCCATTCCAAGTTCCATTCTACGTTGCATTCCATTCCATTACACTTTCCATTCCCAATTGCATTCCATTCCATTCCACATTCCATTTCACATTCCATTCTGTTCCATTCCGCATTCCATTCCACAATTTCCATTCCACATTGCATTCCACATTGCATTCCATATTCCATTCCATTCCATTCCACATTCCATTCCACTTGCATTCCATTCCAGTCCACATTCCTTTCCACATTCCATTCCATTCCATTCCAGATTCCAATCTATTCCATTTGCATTCCATTACATTCCATTACTCATTCCATTGCATTCCATTTCACATTCCATTCCATACCACGTTCCATTGAATTCCATTCCATTCCCTTCAATTCCTTTCCACATTCCATTCCTTTCCATTCCATTCCATTCCATTCTAATCCATTCCGCATTCCATTCCATTCCACATTCCATTCCATTCCATTCCTCATTCCTTTCCATTGCATTCCATATTCCATTCCATTCCATTCCACATTCCATTTTTTGCATTCCATTCTACCTTCCATTTCACATTCCATTTCACTTTGCATTCCATTCCATTCCACATTCCTTTCCACATCCCTTTCCATTCTATTCCACATTCGATTCCACCTTCCATTGCATTCCATACCACTTTCAGTTACATTCCATTCCCTACTCCTTTCCATTCTATTTCACATTCCATTCCATTCCACGTCCTATTTAATTACATTCCATTCCATTACATTCCATTCCACATTCTGTTCCATTCCACATTCCTTTCCTTTACATTTCACGTTCCGTTCCACATTCCATTTCACGTTCTAGTCTGTGTTCCATTACACCTTTCATTCCACATTCTACTACATTCAATTCCACATTTCATTCCACTCCATTCCACATTCCATTCCTTATTCCATTCCATTCGATTCCACATTCCATTCCATTCCACATTCCATTCCACTTTCCATTCCATTCCATTCCACATTCAAGTCCACATTCCATTAGTTTCCATTAAACATTCCATTCCACATTCCATTGCATTCCATTCCATTCCACTATCCATTCCTTTCCACATTCCATTCCTCATTCCATTCCATTCCATACGACATTCCATTCCATTCTACATCCCGTTCCATTCCATTCCATTACACGTTCCATTCGAGCATCCATTCAACGTTCCATTGTACGTTGCATTCCATTCCATTTCGCGATCAATTCCACAATCCATGCCACTCTCCATTCCACATTCCATTCCACATTCCGTTCCACATTCAATTCCATTCCATTCCACATTCCATCCCACATTCCATTCCAGAATCCATTACACATTCAATTGCATTCCATTTCTCATTCCATTCGACATTCCATTCGACATTCCATTCCACATTCTATTCCATTCCATTCCACATTTCATTCCCATTACATACCATTCCGTTACACATTCCATTTCATTCCATTCCGCATTCCATTCCACATTCTATTCCACATTCCATTGCATTCCATTCTATTCCACATTCCGTTACATTCCATTCCTAATTGAATTACACTACATTCCACATTCCATTCCACATTGCATTCCACATTCCATTCCATGTTCCATTCAATTCCATTCCATTTCACTTTCCATACCATTCCATTCCACATTCCATTCCACTCCGTTCCATGTTCCCTTGTAGATGGCATTCCATTCCATTCCTTTCCAAATTCCATTTCACAATCCATTCCATTGCATTCCACATTGCATTCAACATTCCTTTCCACATTCCATTCCACATTCCATTCCATGTTCCATTCCACATTTCGTTCCATGCTCCTTTCCAAGTTCCATTCCATTCCATTCCATTGCATTCCACGTTCCATTTCGCATTCCATTCCACATTCCATTCCACGTTCCATTTCACAATCCGTTCCACGTTCCGTTTCACAATCCATTCCACATTCCATTACATTCCACATTCCACTCCACATTCCTTTCCTTTCCATTCCAGATTCAATTCCTCATTACAATCCATTCCATTCCACATTCCATTACAGGTTCCATTCCACAGTCCTCTCCACATTCCATTTCCCGTTCCATTCCATTCCATTCCATGTTCCAATCCACTTTCAACTCCATTCCCTTCTCCATTCCATTCCACGTTCCATTCCACATTCCACTACATATTCCATTCCATTGCATTACACATTCCATTCCACATTCAATTCCATTCTATTCCCTTCTATTCCATTCCATTCTACGTTTCATTCCATTCCATTGAATTCCATTCCATTCCATTCCGCATTCCATTTCATTCTATTCTGCATTCCATTCCATTCCATTCCACATTCCATTCTATTCCATTCCATTCCACATTTCTTTTCATTTCATTCCATTCCACATTACATTCCATTCCATTCAAAGTTCCATTTATTTCCATCCCACATTCAATTCCATTCTGTTCCTCATACCATTTCACTGTCCATTCCATTCCATTCCACATTCCATTCCATTCCATTTCCTTTTTTTTCTACATTACATTTCACTTTCCATTCCAAGTTCCATTCCACGTTCCATTCCATTTTCCATTCCTTTGCATTCCATCTTCCATTACTTTGAATTCCATATTCCATTCCATTCCGTTTCACATTCCATTCCGCATTCCATTTCACATTCCATTCCACATTACCTTGCACATTTCATTCCATTCCATTCCATTCGTTTCCATTCCATATTCCTTTCCATTCAATCCACATTCCATTCCATTGCATTCCATTCCACATTCCATTCCATTGCATTCCATTCCACATTCCATTCCATTCTATTTCACATTCTATTTCATTTTCCATTCCACATTCCTTTCCATTCCATTCCACTTTCCATTCCATTCCATTCAACTTTCGATTCCACATTCCATTCCACGTTCTATTACTTTCCATTCCTTTCCAAATTCCATTCCATTCCATTCCACACACCATTCCATTCCACATTCCATTCTACATTCCATACCATTCCATTCCATTCCACATTCCATTCCATATTCCATTCCATTTCATTCCACAGTCCATTTCCAATTCCATTGCATTCTATTGCACATTCCATTCCACATTCCATTCCATTGCATTCCACATTCCATTCCACATTCCATTGCATTTCATTCCACAATGCTTTCCATTCCATTGCATTCCATTCCATTCCATTCCATTGCACATTAGATTCCATTACATTCCGTTCCACATTCCCTTCCATTCCATACTGATTACCTTTCCATTCCATTCCACATTGCATTCCTTTCCATTCCAGATTCCGTTGCACATTCCATTCCACATTCCGTTCCACAATCCCTCTGTTCCATTGCACATTCCTTTCCATTCCATTCCACTTTCCATTCCACTTTCCATTCCATTCCTTTACAGATTCTATTCCATTCCATGCCACTTTCCTTTCCACATTCCATTCCATTCCTTTACAGATTCTATTCCATTCCATGCCACATTCCATTCCATTCCACTTTCCATTCCAAATGCCTTTGCATTCCATGCCACATTCCATTCCACATTCCATTCCGTTCCATTACACATTCCATTCCACATTCCATTCCATTCCATTTCACATTCCATTCCACAGTCCATTCCATTCCATTCCACATTCCATTCCATTCCATTTCACATTCCATTCTACAGTCCATTCCATTCTATTCCACATTCCATTCCATTCCATTCCACATTCCATTCCATTTCATTCCATTCCCTTCCATTCCATATTCCATTCCATGACATTCCACTTTCCATTCCTTTCCATTCCATTCTACATTCTGTTCCATTCCACATTCCATTCCATTTCAATCCGTTCCACATTCAGTTCCGTTCTACATTCCGTTCCATTCCATTCCACATTCCATTCTGCATTCCATTCCTTTCCACATTTCATACACTTGTCCATTCCATTCCATTGCACATTCCATTCCGTTGCATTCCGCTTTCCATTCTAATCCATTCTACGTTCCATTCCACTTTCCTTTCCAATATCTATAACACTGCCATTCCATTCCATTCCACGTTCCATTATACTTTCCATTACAATCCTTTCCACAATGCAGTCCACTTTCCATTCCACATTCCAGTCCACATTTCATTCCATTCCATTTCATTTCACATGCCATTCCATTCCATTCCACTTTCCATTCCATTCCATTTCACATTCCATTCCACTTGATTCCATTCCACATTCTATTCTGTTCCACATTCCATTCCATTCCATTCCACTTTCCATTCCATTCCACATTCCATTTCACTCCATTCTACATTCCATTCTATTTCACTCCATTCCTCATTCTATTCCATTATACAGTCCATTCCATTCCACATTCCATACAACATTCCATTCCACATTCCATTACATTACATTCCACCTTCCAATCCATTCATTGGATGGAATTGAATCCATTCATTGGATTCAATTCATTGGATCCATTCATTGGATGGATGAATGGAATCCACACATTCCATTTCATTCCATTAAAGATTCCACTCCACATTCCATTCCATTCCATTCAATTCCACATTCCATTCCATTGCATTCCACATTCCATTTCACATTCAATTCCATGTTCCTTTCCACATTCCATTCCTCGTTCCGCTCCACGTTCCATTTCACGTTCCATTCCATTTTCCTTTCCATTCAATTCCACGTTTCATTCCACATTCCATTCCACATACCATTTCACATTGCATTCTATTCCATTCCACAATCCATTACACAATCCATTCCATTCCATTCCACTTTCCATTCCAAATGCCATTCAACATTGCATTCCACATTTAATTAAATTCCATTCCACATTGCATTCCACATTCCATTCCGTTCTACATTGCATTCCACATTCCTGTCCATTCCATTCAATTCCACATTCAATTCCACGTTTCATTCCATTCCATTTCACATTCCATTCCACATTTGATTCCACTCCATTCAACTTTCCATTCCACGTTCCATTCCACATTCCTTTCCACATTCCATTCCACTTTCCATTAATTTCCATTCCACGTTCTATTCCACGTTCCATTAGACGTTCCATTCCACGTTCCATTCCATGTTCCATTCCGTAACATTCCACTTTCCATTTCATTCCACATTCCATTCCTTTCCATTCCACATTCCATTCCACAATACACTGCATTCCATTCCACATTCCATTCCGTATTACATTCCATTCCATTCCACATTTCTTTCCACACTAAATTCCATTCCATTCCACTTTCCATTGCACATTCCTTTCCACGTTCCATTCCATGTTCCATTCCAGGTTCCATTGCACGATCCATTGCATTCCATTCCACCTTCCATTCCATTCCATTCCACATTCCATTTCATTCCGTTCCAAATTCCATTCCACATTCCATATCACATTCCATTCCACATTCCATTTAACCTTCTATTCCATTCCATTCCATTCCACTTTCCTTTCCCTTCCATTCCACATTCCATTCCATTCCACTACACATTCCATTCCACATTATATTCCACATTCAATTCCATTCCATTCTATTGCACGCTCCGTTCCATTCCGTTCCATTCAACACTGCAAACTTTTCCATTCTACATTCCATTGCATTCCACATTCTATTCCATTGCATTCCACATTCCATTCCACATTCCATTCAACATCCATTCCATGTTCCATTCCATTCCATTCCACGTTCCTTTCCACTTTCCATTCCATTCCATTCCACTTTCAATTCTACATTCCATTGCACATTCAATTCCTCTTTCCATTGCACAATCCATTCGACGTTGATTTCCAGGTTCCATTCCAAGTTGCCTTCCACATTCCATTCAATTCCATTCCACTTTCCATTCCACGTTCTATTCCAGTATACATTCCACATTCCATTCTGCATTCCATACCCCATTTCATTCCATTCCATTCCACAATCCATTGTACATTCCCTTCCACATTTCAGTCCATTCCATTCCACATTCCA
This sequence comes from Pongo abelii, assembly GCF_028885655.2. Classification (NCBI taxonomy): domain Eukaryota; kingdom Metazoa; phylum Chordata; class Mammalia; order Primates; family Hominidae; genus Pongo; species Pongo abelii. The sequence goes on along the minus strand of NC_071997.2, from coordinate 14,204,364 downwards.
TTCCATTCCATTCCACATTATATTCCATTTCATTCCACATTGTATTGCTCATTCCATTCCATATTCCCTTCCACATTCCATTGCATTCCATTCCACGTTACATTTCATTCCGTTCCACATTCCCTTCCACATTCCATTTCACATTCCATTCCACATTCCGTTTCAGATTCCATTCCATTCCATTCCATTCAACGTTCCATTCCATTCTATACCGCATTCCATTTCATTCCATTTCACATTCCATTACTTTCCATTCCACATTTCATTCCACATTCCATTCCACATTCCTTTCCAGATTCCATTCCACGTTCCTTTCCATTCCATTCCATTCCACATTCCATACCATTGCATTCCACATTCCATTCCACGTTCCATTCCATTCCTTTCCACTTTCCATACCGTTACATTCCACATTCCATTCCATTCTATTCCACATTCCATTGCATACTCCGTTCCATTGCATTGCATTCCACCTTCCATTCCACATTCTTTTCCATTGGATTCCACATTCCATTCCGTATTCCGTTCCATATTCCATTCCACATTCCATTCCACGTTATATTCCACTTTCTATTCCACATTCCATTCCACATTCCCTGCCATTCCATTCCGCGTTCCATTCCCTTATATTCCACGTTCCATTTAATTCTATTCCATGTTCCATTCCACGTTGCATTTCACTTTGCATTCCACCTTCCTTTCCTTTCCATTCCCCAGTCTATTCCCCATTACATTCCATTCCACTCCACTTCAAATTTCCATTCAATTCCACATTCCTTTGCATTCCATTACTTTCCATTCCACATTCCATTACATTCCATTCCACATTCCATTCAATTCAATTCTATTCCACATTCCATTAAATTCCATTCCACATTACACTACATTGCATTACAAATTCCATTCCATTGCATTCCATTTCACTTTCCATATCATTCCATTCCTTTCGACATTCTATTCCATTCCATTCCACATTCCATTAAATTCCAAATCATTCCATTCCATTCCACATTCCATTCCACCTTCCGTTCCCTTCCGTTACACATTCCGTTCCATTCCATTCCACATTCCATTCCACGTTCCATTCCACGCTCCATTCCACATTCCATTCCAAGTTCCATTCTACGTTGCATTCCATTCCATTACACTTTCCAATCCCAATTCCATTCCATTCCTTTCCACATTCCATTTCACATTCCATTCCTTTCCATTCCACATTCCATTCCACAATTTCCATTCCACATTGCATTCCATATTCCATTCCATTCCATTCCACATTGCATTTCACATTCCATTCCGTTCCATTCCACATTCCATTCCACATTGCATTCCACATTGCATTCCATATTCCATTACATTCCATTCCACATTCCATTCCGCATGCATTCCATTCCAGTCCACATTCCATTCCACATTCCATTCCATTCCATTCCACATTCCAATCCATTCCATTCCACATTCCAATCCATTCCATTCCACATTCCATTACATTCCATTCCTCATTCCATTGAATTCCATTTCACATTCCATTCCATACCACCTTCCATTTAGTTCCATTGCATTCCCTTCAATTTCTTTCCACATTCCATTCCTTTCCTTTCCATTCCATTCCATTCCAATCCATTCCACATTCCATTCCATTCCACATTCCATTCCATTCCATTCCATTCCACATTACATTCCATTGCATTCCACATTCCATTCCATTCAATTCCACATTACATTTTTTGCATTCCATTCTACAATCTATTTCACATTCCATTCCATTCGATTTCACATTGCATTCCATTCCACTCAACATTCCTTTCCACATCCCATTCCATTCTATTCCACATTCCATTCCACCTTCCATTGCATTCCATACCACATTCAATAACATTCCATTCCTTACTCCTTTCCATTCTATTTCACATTCCATTCAATTCTGCGACCTATTTAATTCCATTCCATTCCATTCCATTCCACATTCCGTTCCATTCCACATTCCATTCCATTACATTCCACTTTCCATTCCACATTCCATTTCACGTTCTATTCTACGTTCCAGTCCACCTTTCATTCCACATTCTACTACATTCTATTCCACATTTCATTCCATTCCATTCCACATTTCATTCCTTATTCCATCCCATTCGATTCCACATTCAATTCCATTCCATTCCATTCCACATTCCACTCCACATTCCATTCCATTCCATTCCACATTCCAGTCCACATTCCATCAGATTCCATTAAACATTCCATTCCACATTCCATTCAATTCCATTCCATTCCACTATCCATTCCTTTCCACGTTCCATTCCTCATTCCATTCCATTCCATACCACATTCCATTCCGTTCCAAATGCCGTTCCATTGCATTCCATTCCACATTCCATTCAATTCCATTCCACGTTTGATTCCACTGCGTTACACGTTCCATTTCATTCTACATTCCATTCCACTTTGCATTCCATTCCATTCCACATTCCATTCCATTCCATTACACATTCAATTCCATTCCATTCCTCATACCATTCTATTCCATTTCACATTCCATTTCATTCCACGTTCCATTTATTTTCATTCCTTTAGATTACATTACTTTCTTCATTCAAGTCCATTCCATTCCAAATTCCATTCCATTCCACTCCATTGCATTCCATTCTACATTCCATTCCATTCCATTCAACATTTCATTCCATTCCATTCCATTCCATTCCACATTCCATTCCAATCCATCCCACTTTACATTCCAATCCATCCCACTTTCCTTTCCATTCCGCATTCCATTCCATTACACATTCTATTCCACATTCTATTCCATTTCACATTCCATTCCATTGCATTCCATTCCACATTACATTCAATTCCATTCCATTCCACATTCCATTCCATTCCATTCCACATTCCATTCCATTCCATTCCACATTCCATTCCATTCCATTCCACATTCCAATCCTTTCCATTACATTTTCCATACCATTCCATTCCACATTCCATTGCACATTCCACTCCACTCCATATTCCATTCCACATACCATACTACATTCCTTTCCATTCGTTTCTATTCCATTCCACATTGCATTCCACATTCCTTTCCACTCCATTTGACATTCTATTCCACATTCCATTCCATTCCATTCCACATTTCATTCCTCATTCCATTAAACTTTCCGCTCCACATTCCTTTCCACTTTCCATTGCACGTTCCTTCCCATTACATTCCACGTTCCATTGCATCCGAAATTCCATTCCATTCCATTCCACCTTCAATGCCATTCCATTCCACATTTCTTTCCATTCAATTCCATTGTACATTCCGTTCCACATTGCATTCCATTCCATTCCACTTTCCATTCCATTCCATTCCACTTTCCATTCCATTCCATTCCACATTCCATTCCGTTCCATTTCATTCCACATTCCTTTACATTCCATTCCATTCCAAATTCCATTCCATTCCAATAAACATTCCACTCCACGTTCCATTCCACGTTCCTTTCTATTCCGTTACGCGTTATATTACACATTCCATTCCATTTTATTTCACGTTCCATTGCAGATTCCATTACACTTTCCATTCTACATCGCATTTCATTCCATTTCACATTCCATTCCACATTCCATTCCATTCCACATTCCGTTCCACATTCCATACTATTCCACATTCCACTCCATCTCCCATTCAATATTCCATTCCACTCCATTTCACATTCCATTCCACATTCCATTTCATTCCATTATAGGTTGCATTCCTGATTCCATTCCACGTTGCTTTCCACATTCTATTGCACGTTCCATCTCTTTACATTCCACTACCCATTCCATTTCATTCTCCGTTCCATTCCATTCCATTCTACCTTCAATTCCATTCAATTCCACGTTGCACTCCACGTTGTATTCCACGTTTCTTTCCATTCCATTCCACGTTCTGTTACACATTCCTTTCCATTACATTGCTGTTCCTTTCCAGATTCCATTCCACATTCCATTCCATATCCCTTTCCAATCCATTCCACATCCCTTTCCATTCCATTCCACCTTCCATTCCATTCCATTCCACATTCCATTCCATTCTGTTCCGCATTCCATTCCAATCCATTCCACATTCCATTCCATTCCATTCCACATTCCATTCCACATTCTCTTAAATTCCTTTCCACTCCATTCCACATTCCATTACACATTCCATTCCTCATTCCAATCCATTACGTTCCACATTCCATTCCACATCCTATTCCACATTCCAATCCATTCAATTCCAAATTCCATTCCACATTCCATTCCATTCCACATTCCATTCCATTCCATTCCACTTTCCATTTCTTTACTTTCCATATTCCTGTCCATAGCATTACATATTCCATTCCATTCCATTCCATTCCTTTCCTAATTCCATTCCATTCCTTTCCTTTCCATTCCACATTCCATTACACATTCCATTCAATTCCACATTCCATTCCATATTCCATTCCATTCCATTCCACATTCCATTCCATTCCATTCCACTTTCCATTCCATTCCATTCCATTCTATTCAATTCCATTCCACATTCGATTCCATTTCACATTGCATTCCATTCCTTTTCATATTTCATTCCATACCCCTCCACATTCCATTCAATTCCAGTCCACATTCCATTCCATTCCATTCCAAATTCTATTCCATTCCATTCCATATTCCATTCCATTCCATTCCCCATTCCATTGCATTACATTCAACATTCCATTCCATTCCACAGCATTCCATTCCACATTCCGTTCCATTCCATTCGATTCCACATTCCGTTCCATTCCACATTCCATTCCATTCCATTCCACATTCCATTCCATTCAGTTGCCTTCCACATTCCATTCCACATTGCATTGCATTCCGATCCACTTTCCATTCCATTCCTTTCCACTTTCCATTCCATTCCACATTCCATTCCATGTCATTCTGGTTTCCATTTCATTCTATTCCATTCCACATTCAATTCCATTCCAATCCACATTCTATCCCATTCCATTCCATATTCCATTCCATTCCATTGCATTACATTCCACATTCCATTCCATTCCACTGCATTCCATTCCATGTTCCATTCTATTCTATTCCATTCCATATTCCATTCCATTCCATTCCATTCCTCATTCCATTCCATTCCATTCCACGTTCCATTCCATTCTGTTGTCTTCAACATCTATTGTACATTGCATTTCATTCCGATCCACTTTCCATTCCATTCCATTCCACATTCCATTCTATGTCATTCTGCTTTCCATTTTATTCTATTCCATTCCACATTCAATTCCATTCCATTCCATATTCCTCGTTCCATTCCACATTCCATTAAACTTTCCATTAAACGTTCCATTGCATGCTACATTCCATTCCATTCCACGTTCCATTCCACATTCCATTACATTCCACATTCCATTCCATTCCATTCCACATTTCATTCGATTCCATTCCACTTTCCATTTCATTCCTTTTCACTCAATTCCACATACTAATCCATTCCGTTGCACTTTCCCTTCCACTCCATTCCATTCCACATTCCATTCCATTCCATAGCATTTCCCATTTCATTCCATTCCATTCCATTCCATTTCAAATTGAAATCCCAATTCCATTCCATTCCTCATTCCGTTACACATCATTCCATTCCATTGCACCTTCCATTCCATTCCATTCCATATTCCATTCCATTGCACATTCCTTTCCACATTCCATTCCATTCCATTCCACATTGCATACCATTCCATTCCACATTCCATTCCATTCCATTCCACATTCCATTCCATTCCATTCCATATTCCTCTCCATTCCTTTCCACGTTCGTTTCCATTCCTTTCCACATTCCGTTATATTCCATTCCATTCCACATTCCTTTTCATTCCATTCGATTCCACTCCACATTCCTTTCCATTCCATTCCAAATTCCATACCCTACCGTTACACTTTCCATTCCATTCCATTCCACATTACATTACATTCCACTCCACATTCCATTCCATATTGCATTCCACATGCCATTCCACGTTCCATTCCACGATCGATTCCACGTTCCATTCCACTTTGCATTCCATTCCATTTCGTTTTCCATTCCACATTCCATTCCACGTTCCATTTAACAATCCATTCCACCTACCATTCCATTCCTCATTCCGTTCCACATTACTTTCCACATTCCATTCCATTCCATTTCTCATTCCATTCCACATTCCATTCCACATTCCATTCCACATTTTATTCCCCTTTGCATTCCTCATTCCATTCCACATTCCATTCCATTCCATTCCACATTCCATACCACATTCCATTACATTGCATTCTATTTCATTGCATTCCACATTCCACTCCATTCCGTTACATTCCACATTCCATTCCATTTCATTCCGCTTTCCATTCCATTCATTTCCACATTTCATTGCATTCCTTTCCATTCCATTACCCATACCATTCCATTCCACATGCCTTTCTACGTTCCATTCCATCTTCCATTCCATTCCATACCACATTCCATTCCATCCCATTTCACATTGCATTCCATTCTATTCCACATTCCATTGCATTAAATTTCACATTACTTTACACATTTGATTCCATTCCATTCCACATTCCATTCCATATTCCATTCAGTTCCATTCCATTCCACATTCCATTCCACATTCCATTCCACATTCATTTCCATGCCATTCCACATTGCATTGCACATTCCATTCCCTACCATTTCAGATTTCATTCCACATTGCATTCCATTCCATTGCATTCCACCTTCCATTCCAAATTATATTCCATTCTATTCCATTCCACATTCCATTCCATATTCCATTCCATTCCATTTCACATTCCATTCCATTAATTCCGCATTCCATTCCACATTCGAGTCCACATTCCATTCTATTCCATTCCACATTGAATTCCACATTCCATTCCACTCCTTTCCATTCCATATTCCATTCCATTCCATTCCACATTCCAATCCATTCCATTCCAATTTCCGTTGCATTGCATTCCACATTCCTTTCCGTTCCATTCCACACTCCATTCCATTCCTCATTCCATTCGACATTCCATTACATATTGCATTTCCTTCCATTCCACATTGCTTTCCATTCCATTCCATTTCACGTTCAATTCCATTCGACATTCCATTCCATATTGCATTTCCTTCCATTCCACATTGCTTTCCATTCCATTCCATTCCATTCCATTTCACGTTCAATTCCATTCCATTCCTTTCCATATTCCATTGCATTCCATTCCACAATGCATTCCATTATATTCCATTCCACATTCCATTCGATTCCATTCTATTCTTTTGCACATTCCCTTCCACATTCCATTATATTCAATTCCACACTCCATTCCAATCCATTCCACATTCAATTCCATTCCACACTCAATTCCACTCCACATTACATTCCATTCCATATTACATTCCATTCCTTCCCATTCAAATCCAGATTCCATTCCACTTTCCATTCCATTCCATTCCACTTTCAATTCCATTCCATTACATATTCCACTAAATTCCATTACTTTCCATATTCCATTCAATTGCATTCCACTTTCCATTGCATTCCATATTCCATTCCAAATTCCATTCCATTACACATTCCATTCCATTCCATTCCACATTCATTTCCATTCCATTCCACATTCCAATAAATTCCATTCCATTCCATATTACTTTCCATTCCATTCCACATTCCATTCGATTCCATTCCATTCTATTACAGATTCCATTCCACATTGCATTCCATTCCATTCCATTTCACATTCCATTCCATTCCATTTCACATTTCATTTCATTCCATTCCATTACACTTTCCATTCCATTCCATTCCATATTCCATTGCATTCCATTCCCCATTGCATTCATTTCTACTCCATTCAACGTTACATTCCATTCCATTCCATTGAACATTCCATTCCACTTTACATTACATTGATATCGACATTCCATACCATTCCTTTCCACATTCCATTCCTTTCCATTATACATTCCATCCATTCGACATTCCATTTCATTCCTTTCCATTCAAATACAAATTCCAATACATATTCCATTCAATTCCATTCCACATTCCATCCAATTCCATTCCACATTTCATTGCATTCCTTTCCATTCCATTCTAAATTCCATTCCACATTCATTTCCATTCTATTCCACATTCCATTCCATTCCATTAAACATTCAATTCCATTCCAGTCCACATTCCATTCCATTAAATATTCCATTCCATTTCATTCCACATTGCATTCCATTCCATCACATTACATTTCACATTCCATCCCATTCCTTTACACATTCCAATGCTTTCTGTTCCACATTCCATTCCACTCCATTCCACATTACATTCTATTTCATTCCATTCCACACTTCATTCCATTCCAATCCATTCCATTCCACAATTCATTCCATTCCATGCCATTCCACATTCCATTCCATTCAATTTCACATTGCATTCCATTCCATTCCACATTGCATTCCATTGCATTCCATTCCATATTCCATTCCATTCCACATTAATTTCCACTGCATTCCACATTCCTTTCCATTCCATTCCATTCGATATTCCATTCCATTGCATTCCACATTCCATTCCATTCCATTCCATTCCACATTCCATTCCACATTGCATTCCAGTCCGTAAAACATTCCATTCCATTCCACATTCAATTCCATTCAATTCCACATCACATTCCATTCCATTCCTTTAAACATTCCATTCCATTCCATTCCATTCCAAATTACATTCCATTGCATTCCACATATCATTCCACATTAAATTCCATTCCATTGTACATTCCATTCCATGATCCATACCATTTCACATTCCATTCAACATTCCACTCCATTCCTTTCCGCATTCCTTGCACATTCCATTCCATTCCTTTCCAAATTCCATTCAATTCCTTGCCATTCCACATTCCATTCCACTTTCCATTTCATTCCATTCCACGTAACTTTCCTTCACATTCCACATTCCATTTCATTCCATTCCACATTAAATTGTGTTCCGCATTCAATTCCATTCCTTTCCATTCAAATCCCAATTCCATTCCACATTCCATTCCATTCCTTTGCACATTCCGTTACATTCCATTCCACATTTCATTCAACTCCATTCCATTCCAAATTCCATTCTATTTATTCTACATTGCATTGCTTTACATTCCATATTGCATTCCATTACATTCTCTTCCACATTCAATTCCATTCCATTAAATATTCAATTCCATTACATTCCACCTTCCATTTCACTCCATTAGAATTCATTCCGTATTACATTCCACTGCATTCCAAATTCCGTTCCATTCCATTCGATTCCATTCCGCATTCCATTCCACATTCCATTCCATTCCATTCTACATTCCATTCCATTCCATTCCACATTCCATTCCATTCCATTCCAGTTTGCATGCCATTCCATGCAATTCCATATTGAATTTCGTTCCAGTTCATTCCACACTCTATTCCATACCATTCCACGTTACATTTCATTCCATTCCACATTGCTTTTCACTCCATTTCATTCCACATCCCTTTCCACTTTCATTTCCATTCTATTCCACATTCCATTCCACATTCCATTCCATTCCTTTCCACATTCCATTGCACATTACAATCCATTCCATGCCACCTTCCTTTCCAAATTCCATCCCATTCGATTCCACATTGCATTCTATGATCCATTCCAATCCACATTCCATTCCACATACCATTCCATTCCACAATCCATTCCTCATTCCATTCCATTCCATTCCACTTTTCATTCCATTCCATTCGATTCCACATTCCATTCCGTCCGATTACACATTGCATTCCATTCCATTCCACATTCCATTCAATTCCATTCCATTCCACATTCCATGCCCTTCCATTCCACATTCCATTCCATTCCATTCCATTCCACATTCCATGCCCATTCATTCCACATTCCATTCCATTCCATTCCATTCCACATTGCATTCCATTCCATCCACATTCCACTCCATTCCATTCCAGATTCCAATCCATTCCATTGCATTCCACGTTGCATTCCATTCCATCCACATCCCATTATATTCCATTCCACATTCAATTCCATTCCATTCCACATTCCATTCCATTCCATTCCATTCCATTCCACTTTCCATTCCATTCCGTTCCATTCCACATTCGATCCTTTTCCATTCCACATTCCATACCATTCCATTCCACATTGCCTTCCATTCCATTCCATTCCACTTTTAATTCCACTCTGTTGTATTCCACATTCCATTCCATTCCATTCCATTCCACATTCCATTGCATTCCATTCAACATTGCATTCAGATCAATTCCATACCTCATTTCATTCCATCCAATTCCATTCCTTTGCACATTCCATTCCCCATTCCATTACATTCCATTCCCCATTCCATTACATTCCATTCTACATTCCATTCCATTCCATTCCACATTACATTTCCTTCCACATTCCATTTCATTCCTTTCCATTCAATTCCAAATTCTATTCCACATTCCATTATACATTCCATTCCATTGCATTCCATTCCATTCCATTCCACATTCCATTAAATTCATTTCCAAATTCCATCACCCATTCCATTACATTGCATTCCACATTCCACTCCACAATCCATTCCACATTCCATTTCATTCAATTACACTTTCCAGTCCCCATTCCATTCCATTTTCCATTCCACATTCCATTCCATTCCATTCCACACTCTGTTCCATTCCATTCCATTCCACACTCTGTTCCATTCCATTCCACATTCCTTTCCACTTTCCATTCCATTCCATTCCACATTCCATTCCATTCCATTCCACATTCCATTCCATTCCATTCCACATTCCATTCCATTCCATTCCACATTCCATTCCACGATCCATTCCGCGTTCTTTCCACATTCCATTGCACATTCCATTCCATTCCATTCCGCGTTCCATTCCACATTCCATTACATTCCATTCCACTTTCCATTCAACATTCCATTCCACCTTCCATTCCTTTCCATTACACATTCCATTCCACATTCCATTCCTCATTCCATTTCATTCCATACCACATTCCATTCCATTCCACTCCACATTCGATTCCACATTCCGTTCCATTCCATTCCACATTCCATTCGACATTCCTTTCCACATTCCCTTCCATTCCATTCCACATTCCATTCCAGGTTCCATTCCATTCCTTTCCACATTCCATTCAACGTTTCATTCCAAATTCCATTCCATATTCCATTCCGTTCTATTTCACCTTCCATTCCCCAGTCCATTCCACATTCCATTCCCCAGTCCATTCCACATTCCATTCCACATTCCATTCCATTCCATTCTTCATTCCATTCCACAGTCCATTGTATTCCATTCCACATTCCATTCCACATTCCATTCAATTTCATTCCCCATTCCTTTCGCATTACATTCCACATTCCATTCCAAGTTCCATTTCATGTTCCATTCCATGTTCCATTCCATTGCATTCCAAGATCCATTCCATTAAATTCCATGTTCCATTCCATTCCGTTTCACATACCATTCCACATTCCATTTCACATTCCATTCCACCTTCCATTTCATGTTCCATTCCATTCCATTCCATTCCACATTACATTCCATTCCAATCCATATTCCATTCCATTCCATTCCACATTCCATTGCATCTCATTCCACGTTCCCTTCCATTCGACATTACATTCCAACCCAATTCATTCCACATTCCATTCCTCTTTCCATTCCATTCCCTTATACTTTCCATTCCACTCCATTCCACATTCCATTCAATTCCACATTCCCTTCCTCATTCCATTCTATTGCTTTCAACATTCCATTCCATTCCACATTGCATTCCACATTCCATTCCGTTTCATTCCCCGTTGCATTCAACTTTCCTTTCCACATTCCATTCCTTTCAATTGCACATTTCATTCCCCATTCCATTCCATTCAATTCTACATTCAATTCCCCATTCCATTCCACATTCCATTTCGCATTCCATTCCATTCCATTCCATTCCATTCCACATTCCATTCCATATTCCATTCCAAGTTCCATTTCATTCCATTCCTTGTTCCATTCTCTTCCATTCCACATTGCATTCCACATTCCATTCCACATTGCATTCCACGTTCCATTCCATTCCCTTCCACGTTTCATCCCAAGATCTGTTCCATTGTATTCCACATTCCATTCCACATTCCATTCTACATTCCATTTCATGTTCCATTCCACGTTTCATTCCATTCAATTCCACGTTCCATTGAACATTCCAGTACATTCCATTCTAGGTTCCATTCCATATTCCATTGCAAATTCCATTCCTTGTGCCATTCCACATTCCATTCCACTTTCTATTCCACGTTCCATTCCACATATCCTTCCATTCCATTCCATTCCACGTTTCAATCCACATTCCATTCCACGTTCCATTCCACATTCCATTGCATATTCCATTCCACGTTGCATTCCACTTTGCATTAAACGTTCCATTGCACGATCCATTGCATTGTATTACGCGTTCCATTCCACATTCCACTGCATTCCATTCTACATTCCATTCCACATTCCATTCCACATTCCATTAAATTCCATTCCACATTCCATTCCACATTCCATTCCATTCAATTATACATACAACAGCACATTCCGTTCCATTCCATACCACATTCCATTCCACTTTCCATTCCATTCCATACCACATTCCATTCCTTTCCATTCCACATTCCCTTCCACATTCCATTCCATTCCATTCCACCTCTCATTCCACATTCCATTCCACAGTCCATTCCATTCCATTCCACATTCAATTCCAAATTCCCTTACACATTCCATTCAACATTCCATTCCATTACACTCCACATTCCGTTACACATTCCATTCCACATTCCATTCCATTAAATTCCACATTCCATTCCACATTCCGTTCCACATTCCTTTGCACCTTCCATTCCTTTCCATTCCACATTCCTTTCCACATTACAATCCATTCAATTTTACATACCAGTCCATTGTATTCCACATTCCATTCCGTTGAATTCCACATTCCATTCCACGTTCCTTTCCACTTTCAATTAAATTCCATTGCATTACATTCCACTTTCCAATTTATTCCATTCCACATTACTTTCCACGTTCCATTTCATATTCCATTGCACATTACATTTCACGTTCCACTCCATTCCATTCCACATTCCATTCCACATTCCATTCCAAGTTCCAATCCGTTCCATTCTACATTCAATTCCATACAATTCCACCTTCCATTCCACATTCCATTGCATTCTATTTCACATTCCGTTGCCTTCCATTCCACATTAACTTACACATTCCATCCCACTTTCCATTCCACGTTCCATTCCACGTTCCGATCCATAACATTCCACGTTCCATTCCACGTTCCGTTCTATAAGATTCCTCGTTACTTTCCATTCACTTCTACGTTCCATTTGATTCTATTCAACGTTCCATTCCACATTCCATTCCACATTCAAATCCATTCAATGCCACATTCTTTTACACAATCCTTTCCATTCCATTCCACATTCCTTTACACATTCCGTTGCCTTCCATTCCACATTACCTTCCACATTCCATTCCACGTTCCGTTCCATAACATTCCACGTTCCATTCCATTCACTTCCACGTTCCATTTCATTCTATTCCACGTTCCATTCCATTCTATTCCAAGTTCCATTCCACATTCCATTCCACATTCCACTTCACATTCCATTTCCCATTCCATTGCATTCCATTCCATTCCATTCCACATTCCATTCCATTCAATTTAACACTCATTTCCATTCCATTCCATTTCATTCCACATTCAATTCCATTCCAATCCACATTCCATTTCGTTCCATTCCACATCCCTTTCATTTCCATTCAGCATTCCATTTCATTCTATTCCACATTCGTTTCCATTATATTCCACATTCCATTCCAGTCCTTTCTTTTCCAGTTTACATACCTTTCCATTCCATTCCAAATTCCATTCTTCCCATTACACATTGCGTTACATTCCATTCCACATTCCATTCCACGTTCCATTCTACGTTCCATTTCACGTTCCATTCCACATTCAGTTAAATGTTCCATTCTACTCTCCATTGTATTCCATTCCACATTCCATTCCACATTACGTTCCATTCTATTTCACATTCCATAACAATAAATTCCATTCCATTCCACATTCCATTCCATTCCACATTCCATTCCACATTCCATTCCATTCCATTCCATTCCATTCCATTCCACATTGCGTTCCACATTCCATTCCACAATGCCTTCTACATTGCATTCCATTCCATTACACATTCCATTCCACATTCCATTCCACAATCCTTCCACATTCCATTCCATTCCATTCCACATTCCATTCCATTCCATTCCACATTGAATTCCACATTCCATTCCACAATCCCTTCCACATTCCATTCCATTCCATTCCACATTGCATTCGACATTCCATTCCACAATCCCTTCCACATTCCATTCCATTCCATTCCACATTCCATTCCACATTCCAATCCATTCCATTCTATTCCATTCCACATGCCATTCCACATTCCAATCCATTCCATTCCACATTCCATTGCACATTCGATTACATTCCTTTCCACATTCCTTTCCATTCCATTCCACATTCCATTCCACAGTCCATTCCACCTTCTATTCCATTCCATTCCACATTTCATTCCACCTTCCATTGAAAGTTCCTTTCCTCTTTCTATTCTATGTTCCATTCCTTTCCATTCCACGTTCCTTTCCAACATCTGTTCCACCTTCCGATCCTTTCCATACCATTCCAGTCTACATTCAATTCCATTCCATTCCACATTCCATTCCATTCCTTTCCACATGCCTTTCCTTTCCATTGAACATTCCATTCCACATTCCAGTTCGCTTTCTATTCCACATTCCGTTCCACATTCAAATCCACTTTCCATTCCATTGCATTCCACTTTCCATTCAATGATCCATTCCCCATTCCATTCCAGTTTCCATTCCATTCCGTTCCATGTTCCATTCCACATTCCATTCCATTCCATTCCACGTTCCATTCCAAATTCCATTCCACTTTCCATTCCACGTTCCTTTCCACATTCCATTCCACTTTCCGTTTGCTGTTTCATTCCAAGTTCCATTCGAAGTTCCATTCCACTCCACCATCTATTCCACATTCCATTCCTTTTCTTTACACTTTCCGTTCCACATTCCATACCACAATCCATTCCACTTTCAATTACGTTCCATTCCACGTTAAATTCAACATTCCATTCCACATTCTATTCCATTACATACCATTCTACATTCCTTTCCTCATTCCATTCACCATTCCATTGCATTCCATTCCACGTTCCTTTCCACATTCCTTTTCACTTTCCATTCCACCTTCCTTTCCGTTCCATTCCATGTTCCATTTCATTCCGTTCCACATTTCATTCCACATTCCATTTCATGTTCCATTCGACCTTCCAATCTATTCCACGCGTTTCCAATCCTCATTCCATTCCATTCAATTACACTTCCCATTCCATTGAATTCCTCATTCCGTTCCATACCTTTCCATTCCATTCCATTCCTTTCCATTCCATTCCACGTTCCATTCCATTCCATTCCACATTAAACAGCATTCCATTCCTTTCCACTTTTCATACCACATTCCATTCCACATTCCATTACCTTCCATTCCACATTCCATTCCCTTCCATTCCACATTCCATTCCACGTTCCATTCCATTCCACTCCAAATTCCATACCATTCAATTCCATTCCATTCCATTCCATTCCATTCGATTTTCCATTCCATGTTCCATTCCATTCCACTCCAAATTCCAAAACATTCCATTCCATTTCATTCCTGATCTCCTTTCCACTCTGTTTCACCTTCTATTCCACATTCCATTCCATTCCATTCCACATTCCATTTCCTTCCATTCCACATTCCATTCCTTTATATTCCACATTCCATTCCATTCCATACCACATTCCATTCCATATTCCATTCCATTCCGTTCTGTTCCACATTCTATTCCATTCCACATTCCATTTCACATTCCGTTGTATTCCACTTCACATTCCATTCCACAATCCAATCCATTCCATTCCACATTCCGTTCCACATTGCATGCCACATTCCATTCCATTCCATTACACATTCCATTCCACATTCCATTGCATTCCTTCCCACATTCCATTCCACATTCCAATCCATTCCATTCCACATTGGATTCCACATTCAATTCCAATTTCCATTCCAAGTCCCATTCCTCATTCCATTCCATTCCAATCCACATGCCATTACATTCCATTCCACATTCCATTCCACTTTCCATTCCTCATACCATTCCGTTCCATTCCACATTCCGTTCCACAATCTTTTCCACATTCTATTGCGTTCGATTCCAGCTTCCATTGCATTCCATTTGACATTGCTTTCCACATTCCATTCCATTGCATTCCACATTCCATTCCATTCAATTCCACATTCCACTCAACATTCTATTCCACATTCCATTCCACATTCCATTCCATTGCATTCTACATTCTATTCCATTTCAATCCACATTCCATTCCACATTATATTCCACACTTCTTTCCACATTCCTTTCCATTCCATTCCAAATTTCATTCAACATTCTATTCCACTTTCCATTCCACATTGCATTCCATTCCATACCACTTTCCTTTCTACATTACATTCCACATTCCATTCCACATTATATTCCGTTCTATTCCACATTCCACTGCAGATTCCATTCCATATTCCATGCCATTCCATTCCACATTCCATTCCTTGTTCCATTCAGCAATCCATACCACATCCCATTCCATTCCATTCCACATTATATTCCACAAGGAATTCCATACCATTTCACATTCCATTCCAGATACATTTCCACATTCCATTCCATTCAATTCCACCTTCCATTGCATGTTACATTCCATTCCATTCCACGTTCCATTCCACGATCGATTCCACTTTCCATTCCACATTCCATTTCAGATTCCTTTCCATTCCATTTCACATTGCATTCCACATACCATTCCAATATATTGCACATTCCATTCCACATTCCATTCCTCTTTGCATTCCTTTCCATCCCACGTTACATTCCACATTCCATTCGTTTCCCTTCCACGTGGCATTCCACGTTCCATTCCACGTTCAATTCCACGTTCCATTCCACTTTCCATTCCACATTCCATTCCATTCCATTCCACATTCCACACCATTCCATTCCATTCCATTCCATAATCCATTCCATTCCGTTCCACATTCCTTTCCACATTCCATTCCGTTCCATTCCACATACCATTGCATTCCTTTGCTCATTCCTTTCCACTTTCCATTCCCTTCCATTCCACATTCCATTCCATTCCAGGTTCCCTTCCAAATTCCATTCCACATTCCATTCCTCATTCCATTCCATTCCATTCCACATTCCATTTCGCATTCCATTCTTTTCCATTCCATTCCGCATTCCATTATACATTCCATTCTATATTAAATTGCATTCCATTCCACGTTCCATTCCTTTCCAGTCCACCTTATATTCCACATTCCATTACGTTCCATTCCATATTCCACTGCACATTCCATTCCACATTCCTTTTGACGTTCCATTGCATTCCATTACGCATTCCATTCCTTTCCATTCCACAGTCAATTCCACCTTCCTGTCCATTCCATTCCACATTCCATTGCACATTCCATTCCCCGTTCCATTCCACATTCCATTGCATTACACTTCACGTTCCATTCTGTTCCATTGCACATTCCATTTCAATCCATTATACTTTCCATTTCACATTCCATTCCACATTCCATTTCTCAATACTTTCCTTTACATTCCTTTCCAATCCACATTCCATTCCATTCCAGTCCACATTACATTCAATTACATTCCATGTTCCATTCCATTCCACATTCCATTCCATTTCATTCCACATTCCATTCCTTTCCATTGCACGTTTCATTCCATTCCATTCCACATTCCATTCCACAGTATATTCCATTCCATTCTGTTTCACAATCCACTCCATTCCATTCCATGTTCCATTAGACGTTGTTTAAAATCCATTGAATCATATTCCATGTTCGATTTCATTACGTTCCACATTCCATTCCGATTTTGATTTCACATTCCATGGCACATAATATTTCAGATTCCATTCCATTCCATTCCAAATTGAATTCTACTTTCCATTCCACATTCCATTCCAATCCATTGCAAATTATATTCCACGTTCCATTCCATTCCATTGCAGGTTCCATTCCACTTTCCTTTCTGCATTTCATTCCTCATTCCATTACCATTCCATTCCACATTCCATTCCATTCCATTCCACATTCCATTCACCTCCAAAATCCATTCCACGTTCCATTACATTCCATTCCACGTTAAATTCCACATTCCATTGCATTCCATTCCACATTGCATTCCACATTCCATTCCACGTTCCATTCCACGTTACATTCCACATTCCCTTGCATACCATTCCACTATCCATTCCATTCCATTACAAGTTCCATTTCATTCTATTTCACGTTCCATTCCACATACCAATTCGCATTCCATTGCATTCCATTCCATTCCGTTCCACTTTCAATTCCATTCCAATCCATATTCCGTTCCATTCCATTCCATATTCCATTCCACATTCCATTCCACATCCGATAGCACATTCCATTGCATTCTATTCCAAATACCTTTAAATTCCATTCCATATTCCATTCCAAATTCCATTCCATTTCATTCAACATTCCATTGCACCCTCCATTCTACGTTCCACTTCATGATCTATTCCATATTCCATGGCATTGCATTTCATGTTCCATGGCATTTCATCCCACGTTACATTTCAATCCATTCAACGTTCCATTTCACAGTGAATTTCACATTCCATATCACACTCCATTTCCCAATCCTTTCCATTCCATTCCATTCCACTCCACATTCCATTCCATTCCATTCCAGATTCCAATTAATTACATTCCACTTTCCATTCCATTACATTCCACACTCCCTTCCACATTATATTCCATTCCATTCTATTCCACATTCCATTCCATTCCATTTCACATTCCATTCCATTCCATTCCACATTCCATTCCAGATTCCATTCCATTCCATTTGACGTTCGTTTCCACACTCGATTCCACATTCCATCCCACAATCAATTCCGATCCATTCCACATTCCTTTCCACATTCTGTTACACATTCTGTTCCATTCCATTACGCATTCCATGCCACATTGCATTCCATTGCATTTCAAATTCCATTCGATATCCCGTTCCATTCCATTCCACATTCCATTCCCCATTCCATTCCACATTCCATTCCATTCCATTCCACATTCCTTTGCACATTCCATTCCACCTTCCATTGCACATTAAATTCCACTTTCCAGTTCACATTCCATTCCAATTTCCGTTTCACATTCCATTCCACGTTCCATTACAATCCATTCCACAATCCATTCTACATTCCTTTCAATTCCATTCCACATTCCATTTCATTCCACATTTCATTCCATTCCATTCCTTTACACATTTCATTCCATTCCATTCCACATTCCATTCCATTCCATTCCACATTCCATTCCATTCCATTCCACATTCCATTCCGTTCCTTTCCACATTGCATTCCATTCCATTCGTTTCCACATTGCATTCCATTCCAAACCAATCCACATTCTATTCCTTTCTATTCCACATTCCATTCTATTCCTCTCCACTTTGCATTCCATTACATTCCATTCCACATTCCATTCCACATTCCTTTCAATTCCATTCCGCAATCCATTCCACATTCCATTCTATTCCATTCTACATTCTATTCCACATTCCATTCCGTTTCGTTACACATTCCATTCCACATTCCATTCCATTCCATTCCACATTGCATTCCACCTTCCATTCCATTCCATTCCACATTCCATTCCATATTGCATTCCATTCCACATTCCATTCCACTTTCCATTCCAGTCCATTCCACATTCCATTCCACAATCCATTCCATTCCCCATTCCATTTCACATTCCATTCTATTCCATTCCACATTCCATTCCACATTCCATTCCATTCCATTCCACATTCTATTCCATTCCATTCCAACCCACATTCCATTCCACATTGTATTCCATTCCACTACAAATTCCATTCAATTCCATTCTACATTCATTTCAATTCCTTTCCCCATTGCATTCCATTCCATTCCACTTTCCATTCCATTCCATTCCGCCTTCCATTCCACGTTCTATTCCACATTCCATTCTACGTTCCTTTCCATGTTGCATTCCACATTCCATTGCATTCCATTCCACATTCCATTCCATTCCATTCCACATTCCATTCCACCCTCCACTCCACATTCAATTCCACGTTGTGTTACTTTCCATTCCACATTCCATTCCACCCTCCATTCCACATTCCATTCCACATTCCATTCAATTCCATTCCATTCCACATTCCTTTCCACCCTCAATTCCACATTCATTTCCAAATTCTGTTACGTTCCATTCCACTTTCCATTCCACCCTCCATTCCACATTCAATTCCACATTCCATTGTGTTCCATTCGACGTTCCTTTCCCCACTCCATTCCACATTCCATTCCACAATCCATTCCGTTCCATTCCACATTCCTTTCCACATTCTGTTCCACTTTCCATTCCCACCCATTCCGCATGTCATTCCACATTCCATTCCATTGCCTTTCAAATTCCATTCCACATTAAATTCCATTTCATTCCGCTTTCCATTCCCCATTCCATTCCATTCCATTCCACATTCCATTCCATTCCATTCAACATTCCTTTGCACATTCCATTCCACATTCCATTCCACATTCCATTCCATTCCATTCCACATTCCATTCCATTCCATTCCACATTTCATTCCATTCCATTCCACATTCCATTCCATTCCATTCCGCATTCCATTCCATTCCACATTACATTGCGTTCCTTTCCACATTGCATTCCATTCCGAATTCCATTCCATTCCATTCCACATTAGATTGCGTTCCTTGCCACATTTCTTTCCATTCCATTCGTTTCCACATGGCATTCCATTCCAAATCCATCCACATTCCATTCATATCTATTCCACACTCCATTCTATTCCATTCCACTTTGCATTCCATTCCATTCCATTGCACATTCCATTCCACATTCATTTCCATTCCGTTCCACAATCCATTCCACATTCCATTCTATTCCATTCTACATTCCATTCCACATTCCTTTCCGTTTCATTCCACAAAACATTGCACATTCCATTCCATTCCATTCCACATTCCTTTCCACATTCCATTCCATTCCATTCCACATTCCATTCCATTCCATTCCACATTCCAGTCCACATTCCATTGCAGTCCATTCCACTTTCCATTCCACGATACATTCCATTCCACATTCCATTCCACATTCCATTCTATTCCATTCCACATTCCATTCTATTCCATTCCACATTCCATTCCAGAATCCATTCCATTCCTTTCCACATTCTATTCTATGCCATTCCACATTCCATTCCACAATCCATTCCATTCCATTCCACATTCTATTCCATTCCATTCCAAGCCACATTCCGTTACACATTGCATTACATTCCACTACACATTCCATTCAACTCCATTCTACATTCCATTCAATTCCTTTCCACATTGCATTCCATTCCATTACACATTCCATTCCATTCCATTCCACATTCCATTCTATTCCATTCCACATTCCATTCCACAATCCATTCCATTCCTTTCCACATTCTATTCTATGCCATTCCACATTCCATTCCACAATCCATTCCATTCCATTCCACATTCTATTCCATTCCATTCCAAGCCACATTGCGTTGCACATTGCATTACATTCCACTACACATTCCATTCAACTCCATTCTACATTCCATTCAATTCCTTTCCACATTGCATTCCATTCCATTCCACATTCCATTCCATTCCATTCCACCTTCCATTCCACGTTCTATTCCACGTTGCATTCTGCATTCCTTTCTATGTTGCATTCCTCATACCATTGCATTCCATTCCACATTCCATTCCATTCCATTTCACATTCCATTCCACCCTCCATTCCACATTCAATTCCACTTTGTGTTACTTTCCATTGCACATTCCATTCCAACCTACATTCCACATTCCATTCCACCCTCCATTCCACATTCCATTCCACGTTCCATTCCGTTCCATTCCACATTCTATTCCACATTCCATTCCACATTCCATTCCGTTCAATTTCACATTCCATTGAAATCCATTCCACATTCCTTTCCATATTCCAATCCATTCCATTACACTCTCCATTCCATTCCACTCCACATTCCTTTCCATTCCATTCCACATTCGATTCTGCGTTCCATTCCATTACAATTTCCACTCCACATTCCATTCCTCTTTCCATTCCAAATTCCATTCCGTACCATTACGCATTCCATTCCACATTTCATTCCACAATCCATTCCACATTACAATCCACATTCCAACAACATTCCGTTCCACTCCATTCCTCATTCCATTCCATATTCCATTCCACTCCACATTCCACTCCACATTCCATTCCGTTCCTTTCCACATTCCAATCCACATTCTATTGCACGTTCCAATTGACGTTCCATTCCACTTTCCATTCCATTCCATTCCACATTCCATTCCATTCCATTCCACATTCCATTCCTTTGCATTCCACATTCCATTCCTTTTCATTTCACATTCCATTCCACATTGCACTCCATTTTCCATTCCACATTTCATTCCACGTTTCATTCCTTTCCATTCCAACTTCCATTCCATTCCATTCCACGTTCCATTCCGTGTTCCATTCCATTCCAATGCACTTTGCATTCCACATTCCATTCCATTCCATTCCACTTTCCATTCCTCTTTGCATTCCACGTTCCATTCCACATTGCATTCCATTACATTCCAGATTCCATTCGTTTCCATTCCACATTCCGTTCTACATTGCACTACACGTTCCTTTCCACATTCCATTCCACGTTTCATTCCCTTCAATTCCACCTTCCTTTCCATTCCATTCCATGTTCCATTCCATGTTCCATTACATTCCATTCCACTTTCCATTCCACATTCCATTCCATTCCATTCCACATTCCACTCCATGTTCCATTCCACGTTCCATTTCATGTCCCATTCCACGTTCCATTCCATTCCAATCCACGATAAATTCCACGATCATTTCCACTATCCATTCCACGTTCCATTCCACTCCATTCCAAGTTCCATTCCATTCCATTCCACCTTCCATTCAATTCCACATTACATTCCATTCCACATTCCATTCCACATTCCCCACCATTCCTTTCCACGTTACATTAAACATTCTATTCCACATTCCATTCCATTCCGTTCCACATTCTTTCAACATTCCATTCCACATTGCATTCCATTCCACATACCATTCCACATTCCATTCAACAATCCTTTCCACATTCCATTCCATTCCATTCCACATTCCATTCCACAATCCATTGCATTCCACTCCACATACAATTCCATTCCTTTCAACATTCCATTGCACATTTCATTCCATTCCATTCCACATTCCATTCCTCATTCCTTTCCACATTCCATTCCACATTCCATTCCACATTCCTATCCATTGCATTCCACACTCCATTCCACATTGCAATCCATTCCATTCCACATTCCATTTCACGTTCAATTGCACGTTCCATTGCACATTCCATTTCGTTCCATTCCACGTTCCATTGCATTCCATTCCATTTTCTCTGCCATTCCATTCGACGTTCCATTCCACTTTCCATTCACCGTTCCGTTTAACATTGCATTCCACATTGCATTCCACGTTCCATTCCATTCCATTCCATTTTCCATTGCACATTCCACTCCATTCCACTCTACACTCCATTTCTTGTTCCATTCACATTCCATTCCATTCCATTCCATTTTCCTTTCCACCTTTCATTCCACATTCCATTCCATTCCATTCCACATTCCATTCCACGTTCCGTTCCATTCCATTCCGCATTCATTTGCATTCCATTCCACATTCCATTCCATTCTATTCCACATTCCGTTACATTCCTTTTAACATTCCATTCCATATTCCATTCCATTCCACTTTCCATTCCACATTGAATTCCACTTTCCAATCCATGTTGCATTCCACGTTGTATTTCATTCCACATTCCATTGCATTCCACATCCCCTTCCATTCCATTCCACATTCCATTCCATTCCATTCCATAATCCATTCCACTTTCCACTCCATTCCATTCTATTCCACATTCTATTCCACATTCCATTCCACATTCCATTTCGTGTTTGATCCCACGTTCCACTCCATATTCCATTCCACGTTCCAATCTATTCCATTCCATTCCAGATTCCATTCCTTTCCATTCCGCATTCCACCTTCCATTCCATTCCATTCCAGTCAACATTCTATTCCACATTCCATTCCAATCCATTCCACATACCATTCCACATTCCATTCCATTCCATTCCACATTCCACACCATTGCATTCCACATTCCATTCCATTCCATTCCACGTTGCATTCCACTTTCCACTCCACGTTCCATTCCACTTTCCATTCCAAGTTCCATTCCATGTTCCATTCCACGTTCCACTCCACGTTCCATTCCACTTTCCATTCCAAGTTCCTTTCCACTTTCCTTTCCAGCTTTCATTCCATTCCATTCAATTCCATTACACATTCCATTCCATTGCATTCCACATTCCATTCCATTCCGTTCCACAGTCCATTCCACATTCCATTCCGTTACACTCCACATTCCTTTCCACACTCCATTCCACATTTCATTCTACATTCCATTCCGTTCCACTCCACATTCCATTCCATTACATTCCACATTCCGTTCCACATTCCATTACTTTCTATTCCACATTCCATTGCATTCCATTCCACATCTCATTCCACATTCCATTCCACTTTACCTTTCACACTCCTTTCCAGATTGCATGTCATATTCCATTCAATTCCATTCCCCATTCCATTCCATTCCATTCCACATTCCATTCCACATTGCATTCCATTCCTTTCCACATTCCATTCCACATTCCACTTCACTTTCCATTTCATCACATTCCACTCGCCGTTCCATGTTCCATTCCACGTCCCATTACATTCCATTCCACGTTCAGTTCCACATTCAATTCCATTTAATTTCACGTTCCATTCTACGTTCCATTCCACATTCCATTCCGTTGCATTCCACATTCCATCCCACACTCTACTCCGTTCCATTCCACATTGCGTTCCAAACTCCATTCCACATTCCATTCCACATTGAATTACCAATTCCATTCTGTTCCATTCCACTTTCCATTCCACACTCCTTTACTCATTCCATTCCACATTCCATTCCGTTGCATTCCGCTTTCCTTTGCACATTCCGTTCCATATTACATTCCATATTCCTTTCCCTTCCATTCCATTCCATTCCACATTCCTTTCCACATTGCATTCCGCGTTTCATTCCACTTTCCATTCCACGTTCCATTTCATTCCATTCCACATTCCATTCCACATTCCTTTCCTCATTCCATTCCACATTCCATTCCGTTGCATTCCTCATTCCTTTGCACATTCCGTTCCATATTACATTCCATATTCCTTTCCATTCAGTTACATTCCTTTCCACATTCCATTGCATTTCAATCTACATCACTTTCCACATTGCATTCCACGTTTCATTCCAATTTCCATTCCACGTTCCATTTCATTCCATTCCACATTCCATTCCATTCCAATCCACATTCCATTCCATTCCATTCCACATTCCATTGCCTTCCATTCCACTTTACTTTCCACATTCCATTCCACTTTCCATTCCACGTTCCATTCCATAACCTTCCATGTTCTGTTCCATTGACTTCCACATTTCTTTTCATTCTATTCCACGTTGCATTCCACATTCCAATTCGCATTCCATTACGCATTCCATTGCATTCCATTCCATTCCATTCCACATTCCATTCCACATTCCTTTCCGCATTCCACTTCGCATTCTATTTCAGATTGCATTGCATTCTATTCCAATCCATTCCACATTCCATTCCTTTCCAATCAACATTCCATTGCATTCCATTCCACTTTACTTTCCATACCACAATCCATTCCATTCCATTCCACGTTCCTTTCCATACCACAATCCTTTCCTTTCCATTCCACATTCCATTCCACATTCCCTTCCTTTCCATTCCATGTTCCATTCTATTCCATTCCGCATTCTGTTCCATATTTCCTTCCTTTCCATTCCACATTCCCTTCCTTTCCATTCCACATTGCATTACATTCCATTCCACATTCCATTCCACATTCACTTCCTTTCCATTCCACGTTCCACTGCATTCAATTCCACGTTCCACTGCATTCCATTCCACATTTTTTTCCACGTTTCATTCCGTATTCAATTCCAGTTTCCATTTGACGTTCCATTCCATTCCATTCCATGTTGCACTCCTTTGCTTTCCACACTCCATTTCATTCCATTCCACATTCCATTGCACATTCCATTTCACATTCTCTTCCACATTCCATTTCGCATTCCATTGCATTCCATTCCACATTCCATTCCATTCCTTCCACATTCCATTCCATTCCAATCCATATTCCATTCCATTCCATTCCACGTTGCATTCCATTCCACATTCCATTGAATTCCACATCCCATTGCACTGCACATTCTTTTCCATTCCATTCCACATTCCATTCCTTTCCACTTTCCATTCCACATTGCATTCCATACCATCCTATTCAACAATCTATTCCACATTCCATTCAAAGTTCCATTCCACATTCCTTTCCACGTTGTATTCCATTCCATTCCATTCCACGTTGCATTCCATTCCACATTCCATTGAATTCCACATCCCATTGCATTGCACATCCTATTCCATTCCATTCCACATTCCATTCCATTCCATTCCACATTCCATTCCATTCCATTCTATTCAACATTCTATTCCATATTCCATTCCAAATTCCATTCCACATTCCTTTCCACGTTGCATTCCATTCCATTACATTACACATTCCATTCCATTACATTCCGCATTCCACATTCCATTCCTTTCCACATTCCGTTCCATTCCATTACAAATTCCATTCCATTCCACATTCCATTCCATTCCATTCTACTCCACATTCCATTCCATTCCAATCCATATTCAATTCCATTCCATTCCATGTTGCATTCCATTCCACATTTCATTGAATTCCACATGCCATTGTATTCCACATCCCTTTCCATTCCAGTGCACATTCCATTGCATTCCATTCCATATTCCATTTCGTTGCATTCAACATTACATTCCACATTCCATTCCATTCCATTCTATTCCACATTCCATTCCACATTCCTTTCCGTAATCCATTCCAAATTCCTTTCCGTATTCCATTCCACATTCCATTCCATTGCATTCTGCCTTCCACTTTCCATTCCATTCCACATTCCATAACATTCCATTACAAATTCCTTTGCATTCCACATTCCATTCCACATTCCATTGTATTCCATTCCAAATTCCATTCTATTCCATTCCATTAAGAATTCCATTCCTTTCCATTCCACACCCCATTCTATTCCATTCCACATTCCATTCCATTCCATACCACGTTCCGTTCCACATTCAATTGCATTCCACACCACATTCCATACCACATTCCTTTCCATGTTCCATTGCACGTTCCATTCCGCGTTCCATTCCACATTCCATTCCAAATTCCATTCTATTCCATTCCACATTCCATTCCTTTCCATTCCACATTCTATTCCACATTGTACTTCACGTTCCATTCCACATTCCATTCTACGTTTCATTCCCTTCCATTAAAACTTCCACTCCATTCCATTCCACGTTCTATTCAATGTTCCATTCCATTCCATTCCATTCCACATTGCATTCCACATTCCATTCCATTCCATTCGACATTTCATTCCACGTTCTATTCCACATTTCATTACAAGTTGCCTTCCACCTTGCATTCCATTCCGTTCCACGTTCCATTCCATGTTCCCTTCCACGTTCCATTAGACGCTCCACTCCACGTTCTATTCCATTCCATTCCACGTTCCATTCCTTTCCATTCCACGTTCCCTTCCACGTTCCATTAGACGCTCCACTCCACGTTCTATTCCATTCCATTCCACGTTCCATTCCTTTCCATTCCACGTTCCATTAAACATTGCATTTCACATTCCATTCCACATTCCATTTCACATTCCATTACATTCCATTGCACATTCCACTACATTCCATTCCACATTCCATTCTACATTCCACTCCATTCCTTTCCTCCTTTCATTCCACATTCCATTCCACATCCCATTCCGTTCCATTCCTCATTCCATTCCACAATCCATTCTATTACATTGCACCTTCCATTCCATTTTGCATTCCTTTCCATTCCATTCCACATTCCATTCCTTTAAATTGCATTCCATTCCACATTCCATACCAATCCCTTCCAATCTATATTCCATTCCTTTCCATTGAATTTCATTCCACTGTCCATTGCATTCTATTCCACATTCTATTCCACATCCATTCCCTTCCATTACAGATTCCATTCCATTCCCTTCCACGTTCCACTCCATTCCATTCCACATTCCATTCTGCATTCCACTCCTTTCCTTTCCTCCTTCCGTTCCACATTCCATTCCACATCCCATTCTGTTCCATTCCTCATTCCATTCCACAATCCATTCTACTACATTCCACCTTCCATTCCATTTTGCTTTCTATTCCATTCCATTCCACATTCCATTCAATTAAATTGCATTCCATTCCAAATTCCATACCAATCCCTTCCAATCTACATTCCATTCCTTTCCATTGAATTTCATTCCACATTGCATTCCATTCTATTCCACATTCTATTCCACATCCATT
Source organism: Pongo abelii (assembly GCF_028885655.2). Classification (NCBI taxonomy): domain Eukaryota; kingdom Metazoa; phylum Chordata; class Mammalia; order Primates; family Hominidae; genus Pongo; species Pongo abelii. The sequence goes on along the minus strand of NC_071997.2, from coordinate 14,175,470 downwards.
CCCTTCCATTACAGATTCCATTCCATTCCCTTCCACGTTCCAATCCATTCCATTCCACATTCCATACCATTCCATTCCATTCTGTTTCACAATCTATCACATTCCATTCCACATTCCATTCCAGATTCCATTCCATTCCATTCCACATTCCACACCATTCCATTCCATTCCATTCCACATTCCATTTCAATCCATTCCTTTCCACTCCAAACTACATTCGACATTCCATTAAACGTTCCATTCCACATTCCATTCCACTTTCCATTCCACGTTCCTTTCCATTCCATTCCACTTTCCGTTCCATGTTCCATTCAACATTACTTTGCATAGTCCATTCCACGTTCCATTCCATTCAAATCCACATTCCATTACACTTTCCATTCCACATTCTATTCTACATTATATTCCACATTCCATTCCACATTCCATTCCATTCCATTCCATATTCCATTCCACATTCCATTCCATTCCATTCCACATTGCATTCCATTCCATTCCATTCAAATACACGTTCCATTCCAATTCCCATTAAATTCCATTCCACTTTCCATTAAATTCCATTCCACATTCCATTCTATTCCATTCCACATTCCTTTCCATTCCAATCCACGTTTCATTCCACATTTCATTCCATTCCCTTCCGCTTTGCATTCCACATTCCATTCCAGTTTCCTTTCCACGTTCCATTCCACATAAAATTCCACATTCCATTCCACATTCCATTTCATTCCACATTGCATTCCACATTCCATCCCATTCCATTTCACATCCCATTCCACATTCCATTCCATTCCTTTCCACATTCCCTTCCATTCCATTCCACATTCAATTCCGCATTCCATACCACTTTGCTTTCCACGTTCCATTCGATTTCATTGCATGTTACATTCCACATTCCATTCCACTCCATTCCACTTTCCATTCCACATTCCGTTCGACATTCCGTTCCACATTACATTCCACATTCCATTCTCATTCGATTGCATCACATTCCACATTCCATTCCACATTCCATTGCATTCCAATTCACAATCCATTCCACATTCCTTTCCATTCCATTCCATACCAAATTCCATTCCACATTCCATTCTGCAGTTCATTCCAAATTCCATCCCACATTCCATTCCATATTCCATTTTCATACCATTGCATTTCCTTCCAGTTTCCACTCCACCTTCTACTGCATTCCAATTCGTATGCCATTCCACATTTCAATCCATTCCATTCCATTCCATGCCGCATTCCATTCCAAATTCCTTTCCACAGTCCATTCCATTGCATTCCACATTCCATTCCATTCCAATCAACATTGCATTTCACATTTCATTCCATTTCATTCCACATTCCATTCAACATTCCCTTCCTTTCCATTCCACATTCCATTGCATTCCATTCCATTCGACGTTCCATTCCACTTCCCAGTAAATTCTATTCCACATTGCATTCCACATTTCAGTCCATTCCATTGCGCATTCCTTTCCATTCCAATCCACAATTCATTTCACAATTCATTCCACACCTTTCTGCATTCCATTCTACATTCCATTCGAAATTCCATTCCATTCCATTCCATTCCATTCCACCTTCCTTTGCACATTCCATTCCATTCCATTCCACGTTCCATTGCACTTTCCAATCCACAATCCATTAAATTCCCTTCAACGATCCATTCCACACTCATTTCCACTTGCTATTCCACATTCCATTCCGTTCCATTGCACATTCCATTCCACTTTGCATGCCACGTTCAATTCCTCATTCCTTTCCAAGTTCCATTCCACGTTCCTTTCCATTCCATTTCACTTTCCATTCCATTCGATTTCAAGTTTCATTCCACTTTCCAATCCACTTTCCATTCCACATTCCATTCCATTCCATTCCACGATCTATTCCACGTTCCATTCCATTCCATTTTTCGTTCCATTCGACATTCCATTGCATTCCATTCCAAGTTCCATTCCACACTCTATTCCACATTCCTTTCCACCTTCTATTCCATTCCATTCCACATTCCATTCACCAATCCATTGCACATTTCATACCACTTTCCATTCCACATTCCATTAAAGTCCATTCCACATTACATTCGGTGCCATTCTAAATTCCATTCCACATTGCATTCCATTCCATTCCTCATTCCATTCCATTACATGCCACATTTCATTCAACATTCCCTTCCATTCCATTCCACATTCTATTCCAAGTTCCATTCCATTCCATTCCACGTTATATTCCACGTTTCTTTCCACATTCCATTCCACATTCCATTCCGATCCATTCCGCATTCCAATCCACATTCCATTCCACATTCCATTTCATTCCATTCCATTTTCCATTCTCATTTCATTGCATTGCATTCCACATTCCATTCCACATTCCGTTCCATTCCTTTCCACATTCCATTCCATTCCATTCCACATTCATTTACATTCAATTCCACTTTGCATTCCATTCCATCCCTTTCAACATTCCATTCCATTCCATTCCAAATATATTCCATTGCATTCCACTTTCCATTCTACATTCCATTCCATTCCATTGTACATTCCATTCCACGATCCATTCTATTTCACATTCCATTAAACATTCCATTCCATTCCATTCCGCATTCCATTCCACATTCCATTCCATTCCATTCCAAACTCCATTCCATTCCTTTCCATTCCACATTCCATTTCAATTTAAATTCCATTCCATTTCACATTCCTTTCCTTTCCATTCCACATTCCATTCCATTCCATTCCACATTCCATTCCATTCCATTCCACATTCCATTTCTTTCCACATTCCATTCCATTCCTTTCCATTCAAATCCAACTTCCATTCCACATTCCATTCCATTCCATTGAATATTCCATTACATTCCATTCCACATTCAATTCCATTCCCTTCCACATTCCATTCCATTCCATTCCATTCCAAATTCCATTCCATTCATTCCACATTGCTTTCCATTACATTCCACATTGCATTACATTCCATTCTATTCACCATTAAATTCCATTCTATTCCATATTCAATTCCATTCCTTTCCACCTTCCATTCCATTCAATTCCATTCGATTCCATATTACATAACATTCCATTCCAAATTCCGTTCCATTCCATTCCATTCCATTCAAATTTCCATTCCACATTCCATTCCATTCCACATTCCATTGGATTCCATTCCACATTCCATTCCAATCCATTCCACATTGCATACCATTCCATTCCATTCCACATTGTATTTCATTCCAGTCCGTTCCACATTCCATTCCATTCCATTCCACCTTCCATTCCATTCAATTCCACATTGCTTTCCATTCCATTCCATTCCACAATCCCTTCCATATTGGTTTCCATTGTATTCCACATTCCATTTCACATTCCATTCCATTCCATTCCACATTCGGTTCCACATTCTATTCCATTCCATTCCACATTCCATTGTACATTCCAATTCATTCCATGCCACATTCCATTCCATTCCAAATTCCATCCCATTCCATTCCACATTCCATTCCATGATCCATTACATTCCACATTCCATTCCACATACCATTCCATTCCATTCCACAATCCATTCCACATTCCATTCCATTCCACTTTCTTTCAATTCCATTCCATTCCACATTCCATTCCATCCGATTCCACATTCAACTCCATTGCATTAAATATCCCATTCCATTCCATTCAACAAACATTCCATTCCATTCCATTCCATTCCACATTCCATTCTATTCCACATTGCATTCCAAGCCATCCACTTTCCTTTCCATTCCATTCCACATTCCATTCCATTCCATTCCATTCCACATTCCTTTCCATTTCATCCACATTCCATTCCATTCCATTTCGCATTCATTTCCATTCCATTCCACTTTCCATTCCATTTCATTCCACATTCCATTGCATTCCGTTCCACATTTCTTCCAGTTCAATTAAATTCCTCATTTTCTTGCATCCAATTCCATTCCATTGCACATTCTATTCCACATTCCATTTCATTCCATTCTACATTCCATTCAATTCCATTCCACATTCCATTCCATTCCACATTCCCTTCCTCATTCCATTCCATTCCATTCAACATTCCATTCCATTCCACATTGCATTCCACATTCCATTCCATTCCATTCCATTCCACACTGCGTTCAACTTTCCATTCCACATTCCATTCCATTGAATTCCACATTACGTTCCCCATTCCATTCCATTCAATTCCACATTGAATTCCCCATTCCATTCCACATTCCATTCCCTATTCCGTTCCATTCCATTCCACATTCCATTCCAAAATCCATTCCAAATTCCATTACGTTCCATTCAACATTCCATTCCACATTCCATTCCATTCCATCCCACATTCCATTCCATATTCGATTCCATTCCATTATACATACAATTCCACATTCTCTTCCATTCCATACCACATTCCATTTCACATTCCATTCCTTTCCATTCAATTCCATTCCATGTTCCATTCCATTCCTTTGCTTTCCTCATTTCATTCCATTCCATTCCGAATTTCATTCCATTCCATTCCTTTCCACATTCCATTCCATTCCATTACATTCCACATTTCATTTCATTTCATTCAATTCCACATTACATTGCACATTCCATTCCATTCCATTCCAAGTTCCATTCCATTCCATTCCACATTCCATTCCATTCCACTCCATTCCATTCCATTCCATTCCATTCCATTCCACAATCCATAGCATTCCATTCCATTCTACTTTTCATTACTTTCCTTTCCACATACCATTCTATTCCATTCCCTGTTCCTTTCCATTGAATTCCCCATTCCATTCCACATCCCTTTACATTCCATTCCACATTCCACTCCACCTTCCATTCTACCTTCCATTCCACATTCCATTTCATATTACTTTCCATTCATTTCCACATTTCCATACCGTTACGTTACATTCTATTCCACATTCAATCAAATTCCTTTCCATATTCTATTCGAAATTCTATTGCATTCTATTCCACATTCCATTACATTCCATTCCACGTTCATTCCTTTCTATTACACATTACATTCCTTTCCATTCCACATTTGATTCCACATTTCATTAAACTATCCATTCCAAATACCCTTCCAATTTCCATTCCATTCCATTTCTCATTCCCTTCTATTCCATTCCACGTTGCATTCCACGTTACATTCCACATTCCATTCCACCTTCCATACCACGTTCCATTCCATTCCATTCCACGTTTCATTCCATGATCCGTTCCATTGTTTTCCACATTCCATTCCACATTCCATTCTACGTTCCACTCCACATTCCATTGCACATTCCATTCCGTGTTCCATTCCACATTCGATTCCACATTGTTTTCCACGTTCCAGTCCACGTTCCATTCAATTCCATTCCATTCCACGTTGCACTACACATTCCATTGCACATTCCATTCTATGTTCCATTCCACTATCCATTCACGTTCCTTTCCACGTTCCATTCCACATTCCATTGCAAGTTCCTTTCCACGTCCCATTCCACTTTCCATTGCAAGTTCCTTTCCACCTTCCATTCCACTTTCCATCACACGTTCCGTTCCACGTTCCATTCCATTATATTCCACGTTCCATTCCACATTTCACTGCATTCCATTCTACATTCCTTTCAACATTCTTTTCCACATTCCATTCCAGTTTCCATTCCATTCCATTCCGGATGTCTTTCCACATACCATTGCCTTCCATTCCACATTACCTTCCACATTCCATTTCACGTTCCATTCCACCTTCCATTCTACGTTCAATTCCATAAGATTCTACGTTCCATTCCATTCACTTCCATGTTCCATTACATTCTATTCCACGTTGAATTCCACATTCCATTCCACATTCCAATTCGCATTCCATTTCGCATTCCATTGCATTCCATTTCATTCCATTCCACATTCCATTCCCCATTCCTTTCTGCAGTACACTGCCGATTCCATTTCTGATTCTATTCCATTCCATTCCATTCCACATTCCATTCCATTTCAATCCACATTCCTTTCCATTCCACTTTCCTTTCCATACCACAATCCATTCCATACCATTCCACATTCCTTTCCATACCACAATCCATTCCATTCCATTCTGCATTCCATTCCACATTCCCTTCTTTTCCGTTCCACGTTCCATTCCATTCCATTCCGCATTCTATTCCATATATCCTTCCTTTCCATTCCTCATTCCCTTCCTTTCCATTCCACATTCCATTCCATTCAATTCCACCTTCCATTCCACATTTCCTTCCTTTCCATTCCAGGTCCATTCCACTCCATTCCACATTATATTTCACATTCCATTCTGCATTCCATTCCACATTCCATTCCACTTTCCTTTTGACGTTTCATTCCATTCCATTACACTTTCCACTCCTTTGCTTTACATATTCCATTTCATTCCATTCCACATTCCATTTCACATTCCATTCAACATTCCGTTTTGCATGGCACTCCATTTCACTCCACTTTCCATTCTATTCCAATCTATATTCCATTCCATTCTTTTCCACGTTGCATTCCATTCCACCTTCCATTGAAATCCGCATCCCATTGCATTCCACGTCCCTTTCCATTCCATTCCACATTCCATTCCATTCAACCTTCCATTCCACGTTCCGTTCCATTCCATTCTATTCCACATTGTATTCCTCATTCCATTCCTTATTCCATTCCACGTTGCATTCCATTCCATTCCATTCCTCTTTCCATTCCATTGCATACCGCATTCCACATTCCATTCCATTCCACATTCCATTCCATTCTATTACAGATTGCATTCCATTCCACATTCCATTCCACATTCCATTCGGTTCCATTCCACGATAAATTCCACATTCCATTCCACATTCCGTTCCTTTCCATTCCACCTTCCTTTCCACATTCCATTCCATTCCATTATACTTTCCATTTCATTCCATTCCAGCTTCCATTCCACATTCCATTCCACATTCCACTCCACATTCCATTCCTCTTTCCATTCCATTCCATTCCACATTCCATTGCATTCCTTTCCACTTTCCATTCCACATTCCATTCCATTCCATTCCACCTTCCTTTCCGCATTCCATTCCATTCCATTATGCTTTCCATTCCATTCCATTCCAGCTTCCACTCTACATTCCATTCCACATTCCATTCCAAATTCCATTCCTCTTTCCATTCTATTCCATTCCACATTCCATTGCATTCCTTTCCACTTTCCATTCCACATTCCATTCCATTCCACATTGCTTTCCATAATCCATTTCATTCCATTCCACATTCCATTCCACATTCCAATCCATTCCATTCTTTGCTCCATTCCACCTTCCATTCCACGTTCCATTCTACTTTCCGTTACACGTTCCATTCCATTCCATTCCACATTCCTTTACACTTTACACTCCTCATTTCATTCCAAATTACGTTAAACGTTCAATTCCACATTACATTCCATTCCATTTCACACTGCATTCCATTGCAGTCCACATTGCTTTCCACATTCCAATCCATTCAATTTAAACATTCCATTCCATGCCATTCCACATTCCATTCCAACTTCCATTCCATTCCACATTCCATTCCAAATTCCATTCCACACTCGATTCCATACCGTTCCACATTCCATTCAACATTCTGTTACATTCCATTGCACGTTCCATTCCACGTTCAATTCCACTTTCTATTCCACATTCCATTCCTTTCCATTCCATTCAATTCCATTCCACCTTCCATTCCACGTAACATTCCATTGCATTGCACATTCCATTCCACATTCAATTCCACATTCTTTTCCACATTCCATTCCATTCAATTCCACGTTCCATTCCACGTTGCATTCCACATTCCATTCCTCGTTTCATTCCATGTTCCATACCATTCCATTCCACATTCCATTCCACTTTCCATTCCATTCCATTCCACGTTCCATTCCGCATTCCTTTGAACATTCCATTCAACGTTCCATTCCACATTCCGTTACACGTTTCATTCCACGTACCATTCCATGTTCCATTCCATTCCTTTCCACTTAGCATTCCATCTTCCATTCCATTGCATTGCACGAACCATTCCACATTATTTTCCATTCCTTTCCACTTTCCATTCTACATTCCATTCCACATTCCACTCCACATTCCATTCCATTGCATTCCACATTCCATTGAACATTCCATTCCATTCCATATTCCATTCCTGATTCCCTTACATTCCATTCCACATTCCATTCCATTCCATTCCACATTCTATTCTACGTTCCATTCCCCATTCTATTCTACATTCCATTCCACTTTCCATTCCATTCCATTCCACATTCTCTTCTACATTCCATTCCACAATCCATTCCATTCCATTCCACATTCCATTCCACATGTCATTCCACATTGCATTCCCAATTCCCTTTCACATCCCATTCCATTCCATTCCACGTTCCATTCGATTTCATTTCATGTTCCGTTCCACAATGCATTCCATGCCATTCCACTTTCCATTCCACATTCCATTCCACATTACATTCCGTTACATTCCACGTTCCATTCCACTCTCAATTCCACATTCCATTCCACATTCCTTTCCGTTGCGTTCCACTTTTCATTCCACTTTCTATCCCACGTTCAATTCCACAATCCATTCCACGTTCCATTCCACGTTACATTCCACGTTCTATTCCATTGCATTTCACGTTCCATTCCACATTCCATTCCATTCCATTCCATATTCCGTTTGTCTTTCCATTCAATTCCTTTCTGCATTCAATTCCACTTTCAATTCCATTCCATTCCACGGTCCATTCCGCATTCCATTGAATTACATTCCAAGTTCCATACCACACTATATTCCACATTCCACATTCCATTTCACATTCTTTTCCGTTCCGTTCCCATTCCATTCCACAATCCATTCCATATTCCAATCCACTTTCCAGTCCACATTCCATGAAATTCCCTGCAATATTCCATTCCACATTCCATTCCATTCCATTCCATTCCACACTCCATTCCACATTCCATTCCACATTCCATTCTATTCCATTCCATTCCACGTTTCATTCCATATTCCATTCCACTTTCCATTCCACGTTCCATTTGATTTCATTCCATGTTGCATTCCTCATTCCATTCCATGCCATTCCACTTTCCATTCCACATTTCATTCCACATTACATTCCGTTCCATTCCACGTTCCATTCCACATTGCATTCCATTCTGCTCCACATTCTATTCCATTACACTCCATATTTCATTCCACATTCCCTTCCATTCCATTCCACATTCTATTCCACTTTCCATTCCATTCCATTCCATTCCATTCCATTCCACTTTCCATTCCACATTCCATTCCATTCCATTCCACGTTCCATTGCACGTTCCATTCCACAATCCTTTCCATTCCTTTCCACGTTCCATTCCACACTCAATTCCACATTCCTTTGCACATTCCATTCCACATTCCATGCCACGTTCAATTCCTCATTCCTTTCCAGGTTCCATTTCACGTTCCTTTCCATTACATTTCACTTTCCATTCCATTCCATTTCAAGTTTCATTCCACATTCCAATCCACTTTCCATTCCACATTCCATTCCATTCCATTCCACGTTCCATTCCACGTTCCATTCCAGGTTCCAATCCATTGCATTCCACGTTCCATTCGACATTATATTGCATTCCATTCCTTTCCATTCCACATTCCATTCCACAATCCATTGCAAATTCCATTCCACTTTCCATTCCACATTCCATTCCATTCCGTTCTACTTTCCATTCCATTGCACTCCACATTTCATTCCACATTCCCTTCCATTCCATTGCACATTCTATTCCAAGTTCCATTCCATTGCATTCCACGTTCCATTCCACGTTTCATTCCACATTCCATTCCACATTCCATTCCATATTCCATTCCTTTCCATTCCGAATTCCGTTCCACATTCCATTCCACATTCAAATCCATTCCATTCCACATTATATTCCACATTCCATATCATTCCATTCCATATTCCATTCTCATTCCATTGCATTCCATTCCACATTCCATTCCACATTCCATTCCATTCCATTTCACATTTCATACCACATTCCATTCCATTGCATTCCACATTCCTTTCCACATTCCATTCCATGTTCCATTCTGCATTAAATTCCACGTTCCATTCCAAGCAATTCTACGTTCCATTCCATTCCATTCCACTTTCCATTTCATTCTGTTCCACATTCCATTCCACATTCAATTTCACTTTCCGTTCCACATTCTTTTTCAATTTCCCTTCCATTACATTCCTTTCAATTCCACATTCCAATGCATTTAATTCCATATTCCTTTCCACATTCCATTACATATTACATTCCATTCCAATCTATTCCACATTCCATTCCATTACATTAAACAATCCATTCCACATTGCATTCCACATTCCATTCCACGTTCCATTCCGTTGCATTCCACATTCCAATCCATTCCATTCCACATTCCCTTCCATTCAAATCCACATTCAATTCCAGTGCATTCCAGTGCATTCCGCTTTCCAATCCATTCCGTTCCATTCCATTCCATTCCATCCCATTCCATTCCACATTCCATTCCATTGCATTCTGCATTCCATTCCATTCCATTCCATTCAATTCCACATTCCAGTACATTCCTTTGCATTCCAGATTCCATTCCATTCCATTCCACGTTCCATTCCATTCCATTAAACCATCCATTCCACATTCCATTCCACATTCCATTCCACGTTGCATTCTGTTGCATTCCACATTCCAATCCCTTCCATTCCACATTCAATTCCATTCAAATCCAGATTCCATTCCATTGCATTCTATTCCATTCAACATTCCATTCCATTCCATTCCATTCCGTTCCGTTCCATTCCGTTCCGTTCCATACCATTCCATTCCACATTCAATTCCATTGCATTCCGCATTCCATTCCATTCCATTCCATTCAATGCCACATTCCAGTGCATTCCATTGCTTTCCACATTCCATTCCATTCCATTCCACTGTCCATTCCTTTCCATTCCAATCCATTCCATTCCCTATTCCATTCCACTTTCCATTCCACGTCGCATTTGATGTTTCATTCCACGTCCCATTCAATTCCATTTAACATACCATTCCACATTCCATTCCACATTCCATTCCACGTTCCATTCCACCTTCCATTGCACGTTCCATTCCACTTTCCACTCCACGTTCCTTTCCATTCCATTCCACGTTCCATTCCACGTTCCATTACACATTCCATTCCACATTCCATTCCAAGTTCCCTTCCACTTTCCGTTCCACTTTCCGTTCCAACTTCCATTCCACGTTCCATTTCACATTCCATTCCACATTCCGTTTCATTCCATTCCACATTGCATTCCACGTTCTGTTCCACGTTCCTTTCCACCTTGCATTGCACGTTCCATTCCACTTTCCACTTCACGTTCCATTTCATTCCTTTCCACGTTCCATTCCACATTCCATTACACTTTCCATTCCACGTTCCATTCCAAGTTCCGTTCCAATTTCCATTCCACTTTCCATTCCAACTTCCATTCCACTTTCCATTTCACATTCCCTTCCACATTAAATTTCATTCCGTTCCACATTCCATTCCACGTTCTGTTCCACGTTCCTTTCCACCTTGCATTAGACATTCCGTTCCACTTTCCATTCCCTTCCATTCTACGTTCCATTTCACGTTCCATTACATACCATTCCACTTTCCATTCCACATTCCATTCCAATGCATTCCACATGCCATTCCATTCCATTCCACATTCCATTCCATTTTGCATTCCATTTCATTCCACGTTCCATTCCATTACATTGCACGTTCCATTCCACATTCCTTTCCGTTCCACATTCCGTTCAATTCCATTACATTCCGTGTTCCATTCCATTCAATTCCACCTTCCATTCCATTGCATTCCAGTTATATTCCATGTTCCATTCTCTTCCAATCCATTCCACATTCCATTCTATTTTATTCCACATTCCATTCCACCTTCCATTCCATTCCATTCCCCATTCCGTTCCATTATATTCCACATTCCATTCTGTTCCGTTCCATTCCACATTCCATTCCATTTCATTCCACATTCCATTCCACATTCCATTGCATTCCATTCCACGTTCCATTCCATTCCATTCCACATTCAATTCCTCATTCAATTGTATTCCATTCCACATTCCATTCCATTCCACATTCCATTCGATTCCATTCTACATTCCTTTCCTCATTCCATTCCATTCTATTCCACATTACATTCCAATCCATTCCACATTCCATTCGATACCACATTCCATTCCATTCCATTCCATTCCACTTTACATTATATTGAATTCCACCTTCCATTTCATTCCATTCCACTTTCCATTCTATTCCATTCCATTGCACGTTCCATTCCACATACCATTTCATTCCATTACACATTCCACTTCATTCCATTCCACATTCCATTCCGCATTCCATTCCATTCCATGCCACATTTAATTCCACTTTCCATTTCATTCCATTCAACATTCTATTCCATATTCCAATACATTTCTTTCCATTCCCTTCCACCTTCCATTCCACATTCGATTCCACTTTCCATTCCACGTTCCATTCGATTTCATTCCATGTTCCGTTCCACAATGCATTCCATGCCATTCCACTTTCCATTCCACATTCCATTCCACATTACATTCCGTTACATTCCACGTTCCATTCCACTCTCAATTCCACATTCCATTCCACATTGCTTTCCGTTGCGTTCCACTTTTCATTCCACTTTCTATCCCACGTTCAATTCCACATTCCATTCCACGTTCCATTCCACGTTACATTCCACGTTCTATTCCATTGCATTTCACGTTCCATTCCACATTCCATTCCATTCCATTCCATATTCCGTTTGTCTTTCCATTCAATTCCTTTCTGCATTCAATTCCACTTTCAATTCCATTCCATTCCACGGTCCATTCCGCATTCCATTGAATTACATTCCAAGTTCCATTCCACACTATATTCCACATTCCACATTCCATTTCACATTCTTTTCCGTTCCGTTCCCATTCCATTCCACAATCCATTCCATATTCCAATCCACTTTCCAGTCCACATTCCATGAAATTCCCTGCAATATTCCATTCCACATTCCATTCCATTCCATTCCATTCCACACTCCATTCCACATTCCATTCCACATTCCATTCTATTCCATTCCATTCCACGTTTCATTCCATATTCCATTCCACTTTCCATTCCACGTTCCATTTGATTTCATTCCATGTTGCATTCCTCATTCTATTCCATGCCATTCCACTTTCCATTCCACATTTCATTCCACATTACATTCCGTTCCATTCCACGTTCCATTCCACATTGCATTCCATTCTGCTCCACATTCTATTCCATTACACTCCATATTTCATTCCACATTCCCTTCCATTCCATTCCACATTCTATTCCACTTTCCATTCCATTCCATTCCATTCCATTCCACTTTCCATTCCACATTCCATTCCATTCCATTCCACGTTCCATTGCACGTTCCATTCCACAATCCTTTCCATTCCTTTCCACGTTCCATTCCACACTCAATTCCACATTCCTTTGCACATTCCATTCCACATTCCATGCCACGTTCAATTCCTCATTCCTTTCCAGGTTCCATTTCACGTTCCTTTCCATTACATTTCACTTTCCATTCCATTCCATTTCAAGTTTCATTCCACATTCCAATCCACTTTCCATTCCACATTCCATTCCATTCCATTCCACGTTCCATTCCACGTTCCATTCCAGGTTCCAATCCATTGCATTCCACGTTCCATTCGACATTATATTGCATTCCATTCCTTTCCATTCCACATTCCATTCCACAATCCATTGCAAATTCCATTCCACTTTCCATTCCACATTCCATTCCATTCCGTTCTACTTTCCATTCCATTGCACTCCACATTTCATTCCACATTCCCTTCCATTCCATTGCACATTCTATTCCAAGTTCCATTCCATTGCATTCCACGTTCCATTCCACGTTTCATTCCACATTCCATTCCACATTCCATTCCATATTCCATTCCTTTCCATTCCGAATTCCGTTCCACATTCCATTCCACATTCAAATCCATTCCATTCCACATTATATTCCACATTCCATTTCATTCCATTCCATATTCCATTCTCATTCCATTGCATTCCATTCCACATTCCATTCCACATTCCATTCCATTCCATTTCACATTTCATACCACATTCCATTCCATTGCATTCCACATTCCTTTCCACATTCCATTCCATGTTCCATTCTGCATTAAATTCCACGTTCCATTCCAAGCAATTCTACGTTCCATTCCATTCCATTCCACTTTCCATTTCATTCTGTTCCACATTCCATTCCACATTCAATTTCACTTTCCGTTCCACATTCTTTTTCAATTTCCCTTCCATTACATTCCTTTCAATTCCACATTCCAATGCATTTAATTCCATATTCCTTTCCACATTCCATTACATATTACATTCCATTCCAATCTATTCCACATTCCATTCCATTACATTAAACAATCCATTCCACATTGCATTCCACATTCCATTCCACGTTCCATTCCGTTGCATTCCACATTCCAATCCATTCCATTCCACATTCCCTTCCATTCAAATCCACATTCAATTCCAGTGCATTCCAGTGCATTCCGCTTTCCAATCCATTCCGTTCCATTCCATTCCATTCCATCCCATTCCATTCCACATTCCATTCCATTGCATTCTGCATTCCATTCCAATCCATTCCATTCAATTCCACATTCCAGTACATTCCTTTGCATTCCAGATTCCATTCCATTCCATTCCACGTTCCATTCCATTCCATTAAACCATCCATTCCGCATTCCATTCCACATTCCATTCCACGTTGCATTCTGTTGCATTCCACATTCCAATCCCTTCCATTCCACATTCAATTCCATTCAAATCCAGATTCCATTCCATTGCATTCTATTCCATTCAACATTCCATTCCATTCCATTCCATTCCGTTCCGTTCCATTCCGTTCCGTTCCATTCCATTCCATTCCACATTCAATTCCATTGCATTCCGCATTCCATTCCATTCCATTCCATTCAATGCCACATTCCAGTGCATTCCATTGCTTTCCGCCTTCCATTCCATTGCATTCCAGTTATATTCCATGTTCCATTCTTTTCCAATCCATTCCACATTCCATTCTATTTTATTCCACGTTCCATTCCACCTTCCATTCCATTCCATTCCCCATTCCGTTCCATTATATTCCACATTCCATTCTGTTCCATTCCATTCCACATTCCATTCCATTTCATTCCACATTCCATTCCACATTCCATTGCATTCCATTCCACGTTCCATTCCATTCCATTCCACATTCAATTCCTCATTCAATTGTATTCCATTCCACATTCCATTCCATTCCACATTCCATTCGATTCCATTCTACATTCCTTTCCTCATTCCATTCCATTCTATTCCACATTACATTCCAATCCATTCCACATTCCATTCGATACCACATTCCATTCCATTCCATTCCATTCCACTTTACATTATATTGAATTCCACCTTCCATTTCATTCCATTCCACTTTCCATTCCATTCCATTCCATTGCACTTTCCATTCCACATACCATTTCATTCCATTACACATTCCACTTCATTCCATTCCACATTCCATTCCGCATTCCATTCCATTCCATGCCACATTTAATTCCACTTTCCATTTCATTCCATTCAACATTCTTTTCCACATTCCATTACATTTCTTTCCATTCCCTTCCACCTTCCATTCCACATTCGATTCCACTTTCCATTCCACGTTCCATTCAATTTCATTCCAAGTTCCGTTCCACAATGCGTTCCATGCCATTCCACTTTCCATTCCACATTCCATTCCACATTACATTCCGTTACATTCCACGTTCCATTCCACTCTCAATTCCACATTCCATTCCACATTCCTTTCCGTTGCATTCCACTTTTCATTGCACTTTCTATCCCACGTTCAATTCCACATTCCATTCCACGTTCCATTCCACGTTACATTCCACGTTCTATTCCATTGCATTTCACGTTCCATTCCACATTCCATTCCATTCCATTCCAAATTCCATTCCATATTCCGTTTGTCTTTCCATTCAATTCCATTCTGCATTCAATTCCACTTTCAATTCCATTCCATTCCACGGTCCATTCCGCATTCCATTGAATTACATTCCAAGTTCCATTCCACACTATATTCCACATTCCACATTCCATTTCACATTCTTTTCCGTTCCGTTCCCATTCCATTCCACAATCCATTCCATATTCCAATCCACTTTCCAGTCCACATTCCATGAAATTCCCTGCAATATTCCATTCCACATTCCATTCCATTCCATTCCATTCCACACTCCATTCCACATTCCATTCCACATTCCATTCTATTCCATTCCATTCCACGTTTCATTCCATATTCGATTCCACTTTCCATTCCACGTTCCATTTCATTATATTCCATGTTCCATTCCTCATTCCATTCCATGCCATTCCACTTTCCATTCCACATTTCATTCCACATTACATTCCGTTCCATTCCACGTTCCATTCCACATTGCATTTCATTCTGCTCCACATTCTATTCCATTACACTCCATATTTCATTCCACATTCCCTTCCATTCCATTCCACATTCTAATCCACTTTCCATTCCATTCCATTCCATTCCATTCCATTCCATTCCACTTTCCATTCCACATTCCATTCCATTCCATTCCACGTTCCATTGCACGTTCCATTCCACAATCCTTTCCATTCCTTTCCACGTTCCATTCCACACTCAATTCCACATTCCTTTGCACATTCCATTCCACATTCCATGCCACGTTCAATTCCTCATTCCTTTCCAGGTTCCATTTCACGTTCCTTTCCATTACATTTCACTTTCCATTCCATTCCATTTCAAGTTTCATTCCACATTCCAATCCACTTTCCATTCCACATTCCATTCCATTCCATTCCACGTTCCATTCCACGTTCCATTCCAGGTTCCAATCCATTGCATTCCACGTTCCATTCGACATTATATTGCATTCCATTCCTTTCCATTCCACATTCCATTCCACAATCCATTGCAAATTCCATTCCACTTTCCATTCCACATTCCATTCCTTTCCGTTCTACTTTCCATTCCATTGCACTCCACATTTCATTCCACATTCCCTTCCATTCCATTGCACATTCTATTCTAAGTTCCATTCCATTGCATTCCACGTTCCATTCCACGTTTCATTCCACATTCCATTCCACATTCCATTCCAGATTCCATTCCTTTCCAATCCGAATTCCGTTCCACATTCCATTCCACATTCAAATCCATTCCATTCCACATTATATTCCACATTCCATTTCATTCCATTCCATATTCCATTCTCATTCCATTGCATTCCATTCCACATTCCATTCCATTCCATTTCACATTTCATACCACATTCCATTCCATTGCATTCCACATTCCTTTCCACATTCCATTCCATGTTCCATTCTGCATTAAATTCCACGTTCCATTCCAAGCAATTCTACGTTCCATTCCATTCCATTCCACTTTCCATTTCATTCTGTTCCACATTCCATTCCACATTCAATTTCACTTTCCGTTCCACATTCTTTTTCAATTTCCCTTCCATTACATTCCTTTCAATTCCACATTCCAATGCATTTAATTCCATATTCCTTTCCACATTCCATTACATATTACATTCCATTCCAATCTATTCCACATTCCATTCCATTACATTAAACAATCCATTCCACATTGCATTCCACATTCCATTCCACGTTCCATTCCGTTGCATTCCACATTCCAATCCATTCCATTCCACATTCCCTTCCATTCAAATCCACATTCAATTCCAGTGCATTCCAGTGCATTCCGCTTTCCAATCCATTCCGTTCCATTCCATTCCATTCCATCCCATTCCATTCCACATTCCATTCCATTGCATTCTGCATTCCATTCCATTCCATTCCATTCAATTCCACATTCCAGTACATTCCTTTGCATTCCAGATTCCATTCCATTCCATTCCACGTTCCATTCCATTCCATTAAACCATCCATTCCGCATTCCATTCCACATTCCATTCCACGTTGCATTCTGTTGCATTCCACATTCCAATCCCTTCCATTCCACATTCAATTCCATTCAAATCCAGATTCCATTCCATTGCATTCTATTCCATTCAACATTCCATTCCATTCCATTCCATTCCGTTCCGTTCCATTCCGTTCCGTTCCATTCCATTCCATTCCACATTCAATTCCATTGCGTTCCGCATTCCATTCCATTCCATTCCATTCAATGCCACATTCCAGTGCATTCCATTGTTTTCCACCTTCCATTCCATTGCATTCCAGTTATATTCCATGTTCCATTCTTTTCCAATCCATTCCACATTCCATTCTATTTTATTCCACATTCCATTCCACCTTCCATTCCATTCCATTCCCCATTCCGTTCCATTATATTCCACATTCCATTCTGTTCCATTCCATTCCACATTCCATTCCATTTCATTCCACATTCCATTCCACATTCCATTGCATTCCATTCCACGTTCCATTCCATTCCATTCCACATTCAATTCCTCATTCAATTGTATTCCATTCCACATTCCATTCCATTCCACATTCCATTCGATTCCATTCTACATTCCTTTCCTCATTCCATTCCATTCTATTCCACATTACATTCCAATCCATTCCACATTCCATTCGATACCACATTCCATTCCATTCCATTCCATTCCACTTTACATTATATTGAATTCCACCTTCCATTTCATTCCATTCCACTTTCCATTCCATTCCATTCCATTGCACGTTCCATTCCACATACCATTTCATTCCATTACACATTCCACTTCATTCCATTCCACATTCCATTCCGCATTCCATTCCATTCCATGCCACATTTAATTCCACTTTCCATTTCATTCCATTCAACATTCTTTTCCACATTCCATTACATTTCTTTCCATTCCCTTCCACCTTCCATTCCACATTCGATTCCACTTTCCATTCCACGTTCCATTCGATTTCATTCCAAGTTCCGTTCCACAATGCGTTCCATGCCATTCCGCTTTCCATTCCACATTCCATTCCACATTACATTCCGTTACATTCCACGTTCCATTCCACTCTCAATTCCACATTCCATTCCACATTCCTTTCCGTTGCATTCCACTTTTCATTGCACTTTCTATCCCACGTTCAATTCCACATTCCATTCCACGTTCCATTCCACGTTACATTCCACGTTCTATTCCATTGCATTTCACGTTCCATTCCACATTCCATTCCATTCCATTCCAAATTCCATTCCATATTCCGTTTGTCTGTCCATTCAATTCCATTCTGCATTCAATTCCACTTTCAATTCCATTCCATTCCACGGTCCATTCCGCATTCCATTGAATTACATTCCAAGTTCCATTCCACACTATATTCCACATTCCACATTCCATTTCACATTCTTTTCCGTTCCGTTCCCATTCCATTCCACAATCCATTCCATATTCCAATCCACTTTCCAGTCCACATTCCATGAAATTCCCTGCAATATTCCATTCCACATTCCATTCCATTCCATTCCATTCCACACTCCATTCCACATTCCATTCCACATTCCATTCTATTCCATTCCATTCCACGTTTCATTCCATATTCGATTCCACTTTCCATTCCACGTTCCATTTCATTTCATTCCATGTTCCATTCCTCATTCCATTCCATGCCATTCCACTTTCCATTCCACATTTCATTCCACATTACATTCCGTTCCATTCCACGTTCCATTCCACATTGCATTTCATTCTGCTCCACATTCTATTCCATTACACTCCATATTTCATTCCACATTCCCTTCCATTCCATTCCACATTCTAATCCACTTTCCATTCCATTCCATTCCATTCCATTCCATTCCACTTTCCATTCCACATTCCATTCCATTCCATTCCACGTTCCATTGCACGTTCCATTCCACAATCCTTTCCATTCCTTTCCACGTTCCATTCCACACTCAATTCCACATTCCTTTGCACATTCCATTCCACATTCCATGCCACGTTCAATTCCTCATTCCTTTCCAGGTTCCATTTCACGTTCCTTTCCATTACATTTCACTTTCCATTCCATTCCATTTCAAGTTTCATTCCACATTCCAATCCACTTTCCATTCCACATTCCATTCCATTCCATTCCACGTTCCATTCCACGTTCCATTCCAGGTTCCAATCCATTGCATTCCACGTTCCATTCGACATTATATTGCATTCCATTCCTTTCCATTCCACATTCCATTCCACAATCCATTGCAAATTCCATTCCACTTTCCATTCCACATTCCATTCCTTTCCGTTCTACTTTCCATTCCATTGCACTCCACATTTCATTCCACATTCCCTTCCATTCCATTGCACATTCTATTCTAAGTTCCATTCCATTGCATTCCACGTTCCATTCCACGTTTCATTCCACATTCCATTCCACATTCCATTCCAGATTCCATTCCTTTCCATTCCGAATTCCGTTCCACATTCCATTCCACATTCAAATCCATTCCATTCCACATTATATTCCACATTCCATTTCATTCCATTCCATATTCCATTCTCATTCCATTGCATTCCATTCCACATTCCATTGCATTCCATTTCACATTTCATACCACATTCCATTCCATTGCATTCCACATTCCTTTCCACATTCCATTCCATGTTCCATTCTGCATTAAATTCCACGTTCCATTCCAAGCAATTCTACGTTCCATTCCATTCCATTCCACTTTCCATTTCATTCTGTTCCACATTCCATTCCACA
Organism: Pongo abelii; assembly: GCF_028885655.2. NCBI lineage: Eukaryota > Metazoa > Chordata > Mammalia > Primates > Hominidae > Pongo > Pongo abelii. The sequence continues at coordinate 14,154,621 of NC_071997.2, read as the reverse complement.
TTCAATTTCACTTTCCGTTCCACATTCTTTTTCAATTTCCCTTCCATTACATTCCTTTCAATTCCACATTCCAATGCATTTAATTCCATATTCCTTTCCTCATTCCATTACATATTACATTCCATTCCAATCTATTCCACATTCCATTCCATTACATTAAACAATCCATTCCACATTGCATTCCACATTCCATTCCACGTTCCATTCCGTTGCATTCCACATTCCAATCCATTCCATTCCACATTCCCTTCCATTCAAATCCACATTCAATTCCAGTGCATTCCAGTGCATTCCGCTTTCCAATCCATTCCGTTCCATTCCATTCCATTCCATCCCATTCCATTCCACATTCCATTCCATTGCATTCTGCATTCCATTCCATTCCATTCCATTCAATTCCACATTCCAGTACATTCCTTTGCATTCCAGATTCCATTCCATTCCATTCCACGTTCCATTCCATTCCATTAAACCATCCATTCCACATTCCATTCCACATTCCATTCCACGTTGCATTCTGTTGCATTCCACATTCCAATCCCTTCCATTCCACATTCAATTCCATTCAAATCCAGATTCCATTCCATTGCATTCTATTCCATTCAACATTCCATTCCATTCCATTCCATTCCGTTCCGTTCCATTCCGTTCCGTTCCATTCCATTCCATTCCACATTCAATTCCATTGCATTCCGCATTCCATTCCATTCCATTCCATTCAATGCCACATTCCAGTGCATTCCATTGCTTTCCACATTCCATTCCATTCCATTCCACAGTCCATTCCTTTCCATTCCAATCCATTCCATTCCCTATTCCATTCCACTTTCCATTCCACGTCGCATTTGATGTTTCATTCCACGTCCCATTCAATTCCATTTAACATACCATTCCACATTCCATTCCACATTCCATTCCACGTTCCATTCCACCTTCCATTGCACGTTCCATTCCACTTTCCACTCCACGTTCCTTTCCATTCCATTCCACGTTCCATTCCACGTTCCATTACACATTCCATTCCACATTCCATTCCAAGTTCCCTTCCACTTTCCGTTCCACTTTCCGTTCCAACTTCCATTCCACGTTCCATTTCACATTCCATTCCACATTCCGTTTCATTCCATTCCACATTGCATTCCACGTTCTGTTCCACGTTCCTTTCCATCTTGCATTGCACGTTCCATTCCACTTTCCACTTCACGTTCCATTTCATTCCTTTCCACGTTCCATTCCACGTTCCATTACACTTTCCATTCCACGTTCCATTCCAAGTTCCGTTCCAATTTCCATTCCACTTTCCATTCCAACTTCCATTCCACTTTCCATTTCACATTCCCTTCCACATTAAATTTCATTCCGTTCCACATTCCATTCCACGTTCTGTTCCACGTTCCTTTCCACCTTGCATTAGACATTCCGTTCCACTTTCCATTCCCTTCCATTCTACGTTCCATTTCACGTTCCATTACATACCATTCCACTTTCCATTCCACATTCCATTCCAATGCATTCCACATGCCATTCCATTCCATTCCACATTCCATTCCATTTTGCATTCCATTTCATTCCACGTTCCATTCCATTACATTGCACGTTCCATTCCACATTCCTTTCCGTTTCACATTCCGTTCAATTCCATTACATTCCGTGTTCCATTCCATTCAATTCCACCTTCCATTCCATTGCATTCCAGTTATATTCCATGTTCCATTCTTTTCCAATCCATTCCACATTCCATTCTATTTTATTCCACATTCCATTCCACCTTCCATTCCATTCCATTCCCCATTCCGTTCCATTATATTCCACATTCCATTCTGTTCCATTCCATTCCACATTCCATTCCATTTCATTCCACATTCCATTCCACATTCCATTGCATTCCATTCCACGTTCCATTCCATTCCATTCCACATTCAATTCCTCATTCAATTGTATTCCATTCCACATTCCATTCCATTCCACATTCCATTCGATTCCATTCTACATTCCTTTCCTCATTCCATTCCATTCTATTCCACATTACATTCCAATCCATTCCACATTCCATTCGATACCACATTCCATTCCATTCCATTCCATTCCACTTTACATTATATTGAATTCCACCTTCCATTTCATTCCATTCCACTTTCCATTCCATTCCATTCCATTGCACGTTCCATTCCACATACCATTTCATTCCATTACACATTCCACTTCATTCCATTCCACATTCCATTCCGCATTCCATTCCATTCCATGCCACATTTAATTCCACTTTCCATTTCATTCCATTCAACATTCTTTTCCACATTCCATTACATTTCTTTCCATTCCCTTCCACCTTCCATTCCACATTCGATTCCACTTTCCATTCCACGTTCCATTCGATTTCATTCCAAGTTCCGTTCCACAATGCATTCCATGCCATTCCACTTTCCATTCCACATTCCATTCCACATTACATTCCGTTACATTCCACGTTCCATTCCACTCTCAATTCCACATTCCATTCCACATTCCTTTCCGTTGCATTCCACTTTTCATTGCACTTTCTATCCCACGTTCAATTCCACATTCCATTCCACGTTCCATTCCACATTACATTCCACGTTCTATTCCATTGCATTTCACGTTCCATTCCACATTCCATTCCATTCCATTCCAAATTCCATTCCATATTCCGTTTGTCTTTCCATTCAATTCCATTCTGCATTCAATTCCACTTTCAATTCCATTCCATTCCACGGTCCATTCCGCATTCCATTGAATTACATTCCAAGTTCCATTCCACACTATATTTCACATTCCACATTCCATTTCACATTCTTTTCCGTTCCGTTCCCATTCCATTCCACAATCCATTCCATATTCCAATCCACTTTCCAGTCCACATTCCATGAAATTCCCTGCAATGTTCCATTCCACATTCCATTCCATTCCATTCCATTCCACACTCCATTCCACATTCCATTCCACATTCCATTCTATTCCATTCCATTCCACGTTTCATTCCATATTCGATTCCACTTTCCATTCCACGTTCCATTTGATTTCATTCCATGTTCCATTCCTCATTCCATTCCATGCCATTCCACTTTCCATTCCACATTTCATTCCACATTACATTCCGTTCCATTCCACGTTCCATTCCACATTGCATTCCATTCTGCTCCACATTCTATTCCATTACACTCCATATTTCATTCCACATTCCCTTCCATTCCATTCCACATTCTATTCCACTTTCCATTCCATTCCATTCCATTCCACTTTCCATTCCACATTCCATTCCACATTCCATTCCATTCCATTCCACGTTCCATTGCACGTTCCATTCCACAATCCTTTCCATTCCTTTCCACGTTCCATTCCACACTCAATTCCACATTCCTTTGCACATTCCATTCCACATTCCATGCCACGTTCAATTCCTCATTCCTTTCCAGGTTCCATTTCACGTTCCTTTCCATTACATTTCACTTTCCATTCCATTCCATTTCAAGTTTCATTCCACATTCCAATCCACTTTCCATTCCACATTCCATTCCATTCCATTCCACGTTCCATTCCACGTTCCATTCCAGGTTCCAATCCATTGCATTCCACGTTCCATTCGACATTATATTGCATTCCATTCCTTTCCATTCCACATTCCGTTCCACAATCCATTGCAAATTCCATTCCACTTTCCATTCCACATTCCATTCCATTCCGTTCTACTTTCCATTCCATTGCACTCCACATTTCATTCCACATTCCCTTCCATTCCATTGCACATTCTATTCCAAGTTCCATTCCATTGCATTCCACGTTCCATTCCACGTTTCATTCCACATTCCATTCCACATTCCATTCCATATTCCATTCCTTTCCATTCCGAATTCCGTTCCACATTCCATTCCACATTCAAATCCATTCCATTCCACATTATATTCCACATTCCATTTCATTCCATTCCATATTCCATTCTCATTCCATTGCATTCCATTCCACATTCCATTCCACATTCCATTCCATTCCATTTCACATTTCATACCACATTCCATTCCATTGCATTCCACATTCCTTTCCACATTCCATTCCATGTTCCATTCTGCATTAAATTCCACGTTCCATTCCAAGCAATTCTACGTTCCATTCCATTCCATTCCACTTTCCATTTCATTCTGTTCCACATTCCATTCCACATTCAATTTCACTTTCCGTTCCACATTCTTTTTCAATTTCCCTTCCATTACATTCCTTTCAATTCCACATTCCAATGCATTTAATTCCATATTCCTTTCCACATTCCATTACATATTACATTCCATTCCAATCTATTCCACATTCCATTCCATTACATTAAACAATCCATTCCACATTGCATTCCACATTCCATTCCACGTTCCATTCCGTTGCATTCCACATTCCAATCCATTCCATTCCACATTCCCTTCCATTCAAATCCACATTCAATTCCAGTGCATTCCAGTGCATTCCGCTTTCCAATCCATTCCGTTCCATTCCATTCCATTCCATCCCATTCCATTCCACATTCCATTCCATTGCATTCTGCATTCCATTCCATTCCATTCCATTCAATTCCACATTCCAGTACATTCCTTTGCATTCCAGATTCCATTCCATTCCATTCCACGTTCCATTCCATTCCATTAAACCATCCATTCCACATTCCATTCCACATTCCATTCCACGTTGCATTCTGTTGCATTCCACATTCCAATCCCTTCCATTCCACATTCAATTCCATTCAAATCCAGATTCCATTCCATTGCATTCTATTCCATTCAAAATTCCATTCCATTCCATTCCACATTCCATTCCATTCCATTCCATTCCGTTCCGTTCCATTCCGTTCCGTTCCATTCCATTCCATTCCACATTCAATTCCATTGCATTCCGCATTCCATTCCATTCCATTCCATTCAATGCCACACTCCAGTGCATTCCATTGCTTTCCACATTCCATTCCATTCCATTCCACAGTCCATTCCTTTCCATTCCAATCCATTCCATTCCCTATTCCATTCCACTTTCCATTCCACGTCGCATTTGATGTTTCATTCCACGTCCCATTCAATTCCATTTAACATACCATTCCACATTCCATTCCACATTCCATTCCACGTTCCATTCCACCTTCCATTGCACGTTCCATTCCACTTTCCACTCCACGTTCCTTTCCATTCCATTCCACGTTCCATTCCACGTTCCATTACACATTCCATTCCACATTCCATTCCAAGTTCCCTTCCACTTTCCGTTCCACTTTCCGTTCCAACTTCCATTCCACGTTCCATTTCACATTCCATTCCACATTCCGTTTCATTCCATTCCACATTGCATTCCACGTTCTGTTCCACGTTCCTTTCCACCTTGCATTGCACGTTCCATTCCACTTTCCACTTCACGTTCCATTTCATTCCTTTCCACGTTCCATTCCACGTTCCATTACACTTTCCATTCCAAGTTCCGTTCCAATTTCCATTCCACTTTCCATTCCAACTTCCATTCCACTTTCCATTTCACATTCCCTTCCACATTAAATTTCATTCCGTTCCACATTCCATTCCACGTTCTGTTCCACGTTCCTTTCCACCTTGCATTAGACATTCCGTTCCACTTTCCATTCCCTTACATTCTATGTTCCATTTCACGTTCCATTACATACCATTCCACTTTCCATTCCACATTCCATTCCAATGCATTCCACATGCCATTCCATTCCATTCCAAATTCCATTCCATTTTGCATTCCATTTCATTCCACGTTCCATTCCATTACATTGCACATTCCATTCCACATTCCTTTCCGTTCCACATTCCGTTCAATTCCATTACATTCCGTGTTCCATTCCATTCAATTCCACCTTCCATTCCATTGCATTCCAGTTATATTCCATGTTCCATTCTTTTCCAATCCATTCCACATTCCATTCTATTTTATTCCACATTCCATTCCACCTTCCATTCCATTCCATTCCCCATTCCGTTCCATTATATTCCACATTCCATTCTGTTCCATTCCATTCCACATTCCATTCCATTTCATTCCACATTCCATTCCACATTCCATTGCATTCCATTCCACGTTCCATTCCATTCCATTCCACATTCAATTCCTCATTCAATTGTATTCCATTCCACATTCCATTCCATTCCACATTCCATTCGATTCCATTCTACATTCCTTTCCTCATTCCATTCCATTCTATTCCACATTACATTCCAATCCATTCCACATTCCATTCGATACCACATTCCATTCCATTCCATTCCATTCCACTTTACATTATATTGAATTCCACCTTCCATTTCATTCCATTCCACTTTCCATTCCATTCCATTCCATTGCACGTTCCATTCCACATACCATTTCATTCCATTACACATTCCACTTCATTCCATTCCACATTCCATTCCGCATTCCATTCCATTCCATGCCACATTTAATTCCACTTTCCATTTCATTCCATTCAACATTCTTTTCCACATTCCATTACATTTCTTTCCATTCCCTTCCACCTTCCATTCCACATTCGATTCCACTTTCCATTCCACGTTCCATTCGATTTCATTCCAAGTTCCGTTCCACAATGCATTCCATGCCATTCCACTTTCCATTCCACATTCCATTCCACATTACATTCCGTTACATTCCACGATCCATTCCACTCTCAATTCCACATTCCATTCCACATTCCTTTCTGTTGCATTCCACTTTTCATTGCACTTTCTATCCCACGTTCAATTCCACATTCCATTCCACGTTCCATTCCACGTTACATTCCACGTTCTATTCCATTGCATTTCACGTTCCATTCCACATTCCATTCCATTCCATTCCAAATTCCATTTCATATTCCGTTTGTCTTTCCATTCAATTCCATTCTGCATTCAATTCCACTTTCAATTCCATTCCATTCCACGGTCCATTCCGCATTCCATTGAATTACATTCCAAGTTCCATTCCACACTATATTCCACATTCCACATTCCATTTCACATTCTTTTCCGTTCCGTTCCCATTCCATTCCACAATCCATTCCATATTCCAATCCACTTTCCAGTCCACATTCCATGAAATTCCCTGCAATATTCCATTCCACATTCCATTCCATTCCATTCCATTCCACACTCCATTCCACATTCCATTCTATTCCATTCCATTCCACGTTTCATTCCATATTCGATTCCACTTTCCATTCCAAGTTCCATTTGATTTCATTCCATGTTCCATTCCTCATTCCATTCCATGCCATTCCGCTTTCCATTCCACATTTCATTCCACATTACATTCCGTTCCATTCCACGTTCCATTCCACATTGCATTCCATTCTGCTCCACATTCTATTCCATTACACTCCATATTTCATTCCACATTCCCTTCCATTCCATTCCACATTCTATTCCACTTTCCATTCCATTCCATTCCATTCCATTCCATTCCACTTTCCATTCCACATTCCATTCCATTCCATTCCATGTTCCATTGCACGTTCCATTCCACAATCCTTTCCATTCCTTTCCACGTTCCATTCCACACTCAATTCCACATTCCTTTGCACATTCCATTCCACATTCCATGCCACGTTCAATTCCTCATTCCTTTCCAGGTTCCATTTCACGTTCCTTTCCATTACATTTCACTTTCCATTCCATTCCATTTCAAGTTTCATTCCACATTCCAATCCACTTTCCATTCCACATTCCATTCCATTCCATTCCACGTTCCATTCCACATTCCATTCCAGGTTCCAATCCATTGCATTCCACGTTCCATTCGACATTATATTGCATTCCATTCCTTTCCATTCCACATTCCATTCCACAATCCATTGCAAATTCCATTCCACTTTCCATTCCACATTCCATTCCATTCCGTTCTACTTTCCATTCCATTGCACTCCACATTTCATTCCACATTCCCTTCCATTCCATTGCACATTCTATTCCAAGTTCCATTCCATTGCATTCCACGTTCCATTCCACGTTTCATTCCACATTCCATTCCACATTCCATTCCATATTCCATTCCTTTCCATTCCGAATTCCGTTCCACATTCCATTCCACATTCAAATCCATTCCATTCCACATTATATTCCACATTCCATTTCATTCCATTCCATATTCCATTCTCATTCCATTGCATTCCATTCCACATTCCATTCCACATTCCATTCCATTCCATTTCACATTTCATACCACATTCCATTCCATTGCATTCCACATTCCTTTCCACATTCCATTCCATGTTCCATTCTGCATTAAATTCCACGTTCCATTCCAAGCAATTCTACGTTCCATTCCATTCCATTCCACTTTCCATTTCATTCTGTTCCACATTCCATTCCACATTCAATTTCACTTTCCGTTCCACATTCTTTTTCAATTTCCCTTCCATTACATTCCTTTCAATTCCACATTCCAATGCATTTAATTCCATATTCCTTTCCACATTCCATTACATATTACATTCCATTCCAATCTATTCCACATTCCATTCCATTACATTAAACAATCCATTCCACATTGCATTCCACATTCCATTCCACGTTCCATTCCGTTGCATTCCACATTCCAATCCATTCCATTCCACATTCCCTTCCATTCAAATCCACATTCAATTCCAGTGCATTCCAGTGCATTCCGCTTTCCAATCCATTCCGTTCCATTCCATTCCATTCCATCCCATTCCATTCCACATTCCATTCCATTGCATTCTGCATTCCATTCCATTCCATTCCATTCAATTCCACATTCCAGTACATTCCTTTGCATTCCAGATTCCATTCCATTCCATTCCACGTTCCATTCCATTCCATTAAACCATCCATTCCACATTCCATTCCACATTCCATTCCACGTTGCATTCTGTTGCATTCCACATTCCAATCCCTTCCATTCCACATTCAATTCCATTCAAATCCAGATTCCATTCCATTGCATTCTATTCCATTCAACATTCCATTCCATTCCATTCCATTCCGTTCCGTTCCATTCCGTTCCGTTCCATTCCATTCCATTCCACATTCAATTCCATTGCATTCCGCATTCCATTCCATTCCATTCCATTCAATGCCACATTCCAGTGCATTCCATTGCTTTCCACATTCCATTCCATTCCATTCCACAGTCCATTCCTTTCCATTCCAATCCATTCCATTCCCTATTCCATTCCACTTTCCATTCCACGTCGCATTTGATGTTTCATTCCACGTCCCATTCAATTCCATTTAACATACCATTCCACATTCCATTCCACATTCCATTCCACGTTCCATTCCACCTTCCATTGCACGTTCCATTCCACTTTCCACTCCACGTTCCTTTCCATTCCATTCCACGTTCCATTCCACGTTCCATTACACATTCCATTCCACATTCCATTCCAAGTTCCCTTCCACTTTCCGTTCCACTTTCCGTTCCAACTTCCATTCCACGTTCCATTTCACATTCCATTCCACATTCCGTTTCATTCCATTCCACATTGCATTCCACGTTCTGTTCCACGTTCCTTTCCACCTTGCATTGCACGTTCCATTCCACTTTCCACTTCACGTTCCATTTCATTCCTTTCCACGTTCCATTCCACGTTCCATTACACTTTCCATTCCAAGTTCCGTTCCAATTTCCATTCCACTTTCCATTCCAACTTCCATTCCACTTTCCATTTCACATTCCCTTCCACATTAAATTTCATTCCGTTCCACATTCCATTCCACGTTCTGTTCCACGTTCCTTTCCACCTTGCATTAGACATTCCGTTCCACTTTCCATTCCCTTACATTCTATGTTCCATTTCACGTTCCATTACATACCATTCCACTTTCCATTCCACATTCCATTCCAATGCATTCCACATGCCATTCCATTCCATTCCAAATTCCATTCCATTTTGCATTCCATTTCATTCCACGTTCCATTCCATTACATTGCACATTCCATTCCACATTCCTTTCCGTTCCACATTCCGTTCAATTCCATTACATTCCGTGTTCCATTCCATTCAATTCCACCTTCCATTCCATTGCATTCCAGTTATATTCCATGTTCCATTCTTTTCCAATCCATTCCACATTCCATTCTATTTTATTCCACATTCCATTCCACCTTCCATTCCATTCCATTCCCCATTCCGTTCCATTATATTCCACATTCCATTCTGTTCCA